>NC_062569.1:138846666-139146666 GCF_022837055.1 Prionailurus viverrinus | reverse complement strand
CTCTCAATAGAGAATAATGTGTTGGGTCACCTTCTTCAGTTATTCATGTATGTGGGTGGAAAAATACCATATTGGTCTTCTTATCCAGAAACATAATATTCCAAGTTATGTCCAAGAAAAAAAGTCTCTAGATTAATTGTCAACAGGTCAGAATCAGATTCTTGTTTGTTTGTTTGTTTGTTTGTTTGTTTGTTTACTTATAAGTTTATTTATTTGGAGAGAGAGAGAATGGTTGCATAAGCAGGGAAGGGGCAAAGAGAGAGAATCCTAAGCAGGCTCCTTGCTCTGAGGTAAACCAGAGGTGGGGCTCAGTCTCACTATCTTGAGATCATGACCTGAGCCAAAATCAGGAGTCAGACACTTAACCAACTAAGTCACCCAGCACCCCCCAATTTATTTACATTTTCTTAAAATTATTATATGTTTATAAAGATCAAATACAGTAAACATTTATGTAGTGCTTACTATGTTTTTAGGCTTTCTTCTAAGTTCTCTTAATATTTATACTCCTTTAACATATCCAGTAATACTCTATTAGTTTCCTAGAGTTAACATAACAAAGAACTTCAAATTAGGTGGCTTAAAAAAACAGAATTGTTTCTTTTCTGGAGGTTAGAAGTTTGAAATCAAGGGTTTAGCAAGCCCATGCTCTCCCTGAGATTCTGGGTAGAATCCTTTCTTTCCTTTTCCAAGCTGGAGGCAACAGTCATCTATCCTTTACATTTTATGTCTCCAGATGCATCATTCCAATCTCTGCCTTTCTCATCTTGGAGCATTTTTCCTGTATGTCTTTTTCGCATGGTATTTTCCTCTTCTTTTAAAAATTTTGTTTAAATGTTTGTTTATTTTTGAGAGAAAGAGAGACAGAGTGTGAGTGGGAGAGGGGCAGAGAGAGGAGACACAGAATCTGAAGCAGGCTCCAGGCTCTGAGCTGTCAGCACTGAGCCTGACACGGGGATCGAACTCACGAACCGTGAGATCATGACCTGAGCTGAAGCTGGATGCTTAACTGACTGAGCCACCCAGGCGCCCTGGTGTTTTCCTCTTCTTAAGAAGATACAAGACATATTGGATTAGAGTCCATCCTAATTATTTTATCTTAAATTGATTACATATACAAAGGCCCTATTTCCAAATAAGTTCACACTCATAGGTACTGAGATGTAGAACATCAACAAATCTTTTGGAGGCCACAACTCAATCCATAACACCTTAGGTGTTAGATATTGGTTTATCTTCTCTCAAAATAAAAAGAAATGGACCCACCAACAGAATAATAACTTGGTCTAAATAACACCACTAATAAGTGGAAAATTAAGATTAGAATGAGGGTAATCTGGTTTGTCAACCCATGCTTTAACTGTCACACGATATTGCCTCTTATTACATAAAATAAAGTCAGTGTCTTATAAAGTATTTGACAACTAGTAAGTATTCAGTAAATGCTAGATTTTAGTCTCCTATTTATCGTAATTTATTTATTTTCTCTTGTTCTATCTCATAGTATTCTAAGCTTTTTGATCTTCTTTCTTTATGAAGTAAAGAATAGAGGTAGGTACAAATAACCTGTAATAGAGCACTTTAATGTGCATGTTATACTCAGTGTTAATAGTAGGTGTGTCATTGGTAGCATCCAACATTTTGTTATATACATTCATAATCTATGACATCTCAATTAAGATTTTGATATTTTATCTTATTCCTCTAGCTATTTTTCTGGATTCTTTCCTGGATATAGTTCCTTTATTAGAAAATTCAATTTTATACTGAGCCTTCATGTGGTGATCAATTATCTCTTGACAAAATAGCGGTACATTTTTTATTGATCATTAGGTTATATGTTTTGTTATATTTTATACACAGGCATACATCATCTGGTCATCAAAAAAGGGCCTGAGAAAAATTTCAGAAGTAAAAACTGCAAATTTGAGTGGAGGTTTAAAAAATTCTGTATGGTCACCCTAGAGAATAAACAATGTGACTACGGTGTAATTGCAATATGTTTCTGTATTTGGTATTGTTGTTATTTTCTTATAGATCTTATGTCTGGGAAGAGAATGAACATATGTAGTAAGGTACTTAGAGTTGACTAAACAGTTCTGGTTTTTGTCCTGGCTCCTAAAAGGTAACCTCTAAACACATGGAATTTCCTGAGTAATAAAAGTGTCTTGGTTATTAATGGTGGCTCCCAAAACAATAGCTGGTAGTTTACGCTAACAATGACTTGGGGTGGATCAGTACACCCAGGAGTCTTAGGATAGAGTCTGGCCATGCCTATAAAACCAACCATGTTTTTGGAGAGTGGAGGCTTTGCTTTACACAAAATCTGATTGAGTGCAACCACCTGAGGGACTAATTAATCAAATATGCTTAATGAAATCCCAGTAAAAACTCGCCAAAAAAAGTTTTGTTTTGAGTGAGCTCCCTGGTTGTCAATATTCTCTGCATATTGTCATACATCATGGTCAAGATTAGGCAATGCTATCTGTGACTACCCCAGGAAAGGCCAAGTAGAAGCTCCATATTTGGGCCCCTCCCAGATTTTGCCCTATGTATCTGTTCCTTTAACTAGGTCTAATTAGTATCTTTTTTCTTTAATAAATGTGACTGCAAGGACATTGGATTTCAGTGAGCTTTGTGAGTCTTTCCTGTGAATTTCTGAACCTTGATAGGGAAAATTCTGAATTTACCATTAGTATCAAAACTCGGGAAAAACTTGGTCGTCTGGAGACTGTGCCCTTGCCTTATAATTTGTCTAGTTCCAGGTAACAGATCACATGACAAATTCAATGTGCTGCAGTAAATGGTTCTTAGAATTGTATATAGGAGTAAAATGGTGATCCCTAAGGCTGGAAGTCAACACCAGTATGCAAATGTCCTTAAATAGCTGCAACTTGTGTACCAAATAGAGTGTATTTCACAAGACTGTGGGGTCCTCTTAAATAATAGATCTGTTAAGCTAATAAAGCATTAACACAACAAATAATCTATTTAACAGATTTCTGGTGTGTTTGGCTAAATTTGCAATCATAGGGCTTGGAGTTTTCTAAAATGTAATGATTTGAAACCTTATCAGGGATAGCTAAATTTTAAATTTCTTATAAAATCAGACAAAATATGACTATTTGTGGGAATGATTTTTGTTTTGAGGTGAACGTTTGAGCCCAGAGTTTAACTGTTTGCATCTCATTTGAAGAGATTGGTGATTTCTATAACATATTTATAAACTTGCAAGTTTGGGTATTTGAGTATGAAATCTATTTTTTATTAAATAGAAGGTTTTGATCTCACAGACTTTAACCCATTGGTTTCATTTGTTAGATATAGTTATAAAATTGCAAACAGTTACTCATTTTCTGTGTTGATATGAGGATTTTTTAAATATGTGTTAATGTTTATGTTTGAGAGACAGAGAGAGACAGACAGAGTGCAAGCAGGGGAGGGGAAGAGAAAGGGGAAGACACAGGATCTGAAGCAGGCTCCAGGCTCTGAGCTGTCAGCACAGAGCCCGATGTGGGGCTTGAACCGAGTTGTGAGATCACTACCTGAGCTGAAGTTGGACGCTTAACTGACTGAGCCACCCAGGCGCCCCAGGATTTGTTTTTTTTACAGATTCAAATCATGTTAATTTTGGGTAATGCATTTTGGCAATTAAAAGCTTTTGTGTACTTCTGTGACAACGCCCAAATGGTAGAGAAAAGCAATTTTGTACACTCTATTTTTGTGTTCTGTTTCCCAAGATAACTGTGTTTGAAAGATAATATTTTCAGCAAATGTTAGCCTTAGAATTTTCTTAAAACTACAACATGCAAATGAGTATGCACGTGCCATTATAGGAAAATAAGGACTATACTTAATCTGCAACAGTATCTTGAATTAACTTGTAACCAACTCTTTTTATAACCTGATTATCATTACCTGTGAAAAAACTTACAAATGCCCCATTATGTCTTTCAGGAGATCTGAGGAAGAATCATATTAAGAACGAGTGAGTCTTTAGTGTATTTGACTTACTTCATAATGAGAACTGGCATGGATATACTTGCTGGATTTACACAGTTTTAAAATTCCTGTCAGAATGTGGCTCTTCTTCCTATGCTTTGTTTAGCAGAATCGAGGAGGTGTTAAATCATAATTATCCTTGGTTTCTATTTTTATGTTCTCTAATTTGGGAAGTTTTATTGGATTCACTTCTTTTCTCTTTAATGCTGTCTTTTTTTCTATGACATGATCAAAAGTTGTTGAATCTTGGGAAATTCTGGGTACACATGGTAGGTTAAAAGCATGTGCAAGCCTCCCTTAATCATTATGCTCAAAAACAAGGAGAATGAAAGAAAGCTATAAAAGCAAAAGATCAACAAGTCTAGGATGAGAGAAAAGGAGATAACAGATGTGAATATTTTTTTTAATGATAGGAAAGTGGATGCATGATTTGTCCAATAAAAGCATTAAAGTTGCTTTGTATTATTTTCTTTGACCTCAAAGTTGCCTGAAGAGGGTTAGTTACTTAAATTAGCAACTCTAATTTAAAAAAGTTATAGGAATAAGAGTCACTTATGGTTTGCCTCCCTCTCTGTTTTTATCTTATTTTTCCTTCTCTTCCTTTCCCTTTTATTTTATTTTCCCTTCCCTTTCCTTCCTTTGCCATGTTTATCAGTTAAGTTTCTCAAACTATGCTAACCAATTTGAGGATAAAAAAATTAGTAAGTGAATAAAACATTAAATTAAAAAAAAACAATTTTAGGACTAACAACCCGGATGGATGAGCATTTTGTGGAAGGTGTTATGTTCCAAACAAAGCATCCATAGTTGCTTGATGATTTTTTAAGCTTAATAACTTGTAATTATAACCCATGGATGTACTCACACTAGAAAATGACAACTAGCCACATAAACCTGGGGGAGATACACGGATACATGATTAAAATATACATAAAAGTTGAAGAGATTTCATAATTGATGGTTTCCCTGAGCTAAGTTGGTCCATACCACTCAGGTTCGTCTCTCATTTTTCATGTACACCAAAGTTCATGAGAATAGTTTCAAAGAATAATTTCAGTACTTCAGAAGATGCACCCAGGAGTCATGAGTTCTTGATTATGTTGTGTACCTTTTACTGTATTTTCCTACAAATTAACTAAATATGAAATCAAATGAAGCTCGTCATGTCCCTTGGGTTTCACTACTAATTTGAACATAAAACCGCTGCTGCTCCTTGAGTAGAATGTATTACCTAACTGGTAACTCACCAGAGAAAGATACAACATTAGATATGATCTGTTACAAAACAATGGAGAAGCTCAGGGCTGGTGTAATAGGACACGTGGAAGGTCAATATGGAGGTTTGAGAGGTGGAACTAACAATAAAAAGATAGTAAAAATTTATATACATTTAATCCCAGAGTCCTTTTTTGTCTCATACAGCAAGGCCACTTCTTCCTTGACGCTCTTTCCTGCATATTCAGATTAGAAGCCACTATACAAAAGAAATTGAACCAGTGAGTACCGGCACAGGGAAACCCCAGGCAACCTAAAAGACGACGATACAACTGAGGACTTAAGACAAAACATTCCATGGAAAACCAGTGTACTAAACAGGCAAATCCCCCAGGCACTTATATCCATGCACTCCAGAGCCCATCCAGCCAGGGTATGTGCCCCCTATCCCCATCTGCGTCATACCTAGAAGAAAATCAGAATTTTAAAAAGAAAGAAAAAACAGTCCCAGAGATAACATATGCATTATGCTGGCACTTGAGAATTCATGAATGAAGCACATCTGACCAAGATGATCATCCATTAGAGTCCACTGACAATTTTTGCCCTCGCTCATAGAGTTTACAGTGAGTTCATTCTGTGACATAAATGGACAACTTAAGTTCCCCAGATACTTGACTGTAATTAAAACATGAAAGGGAAACCAAAGCAACATGGAGATATGCTTTAAAAATTGAAAGAAAAAAAAAGGACAAATAATGTGGTTACAATTGCATTGCAAGAAAAACATCAAAGCAAGTCAACAATGATAATTAATAAAATGATAATTTTCAGCCTCAAAATCAAAACAGAGCCTAAGAACCACACCAGAAAAAAAGAATAAAAATAGCTTTGGCATTAGAAATAATAAAAAGTAAAGTTGCTGAAATCCATATAAGAACCAAAATATAAAAAGGTTAATAAAAGAAATAAGCTAAAATATTAAATGATTATTTCAGGAGACTCATTAGTAGATTATTCACAGTTCCAGGATGAGAAAAAAAAAATAAGGTAGAGAAAATCATCAAAGAGAGTAGAATAAGATAAAGAGACAAAGAGACAAAGAGAATAGAATAAGATAATAAGAATAGAATAAATTAAAGGATATGATTTACAGATTGCAATGGCTAAAGAGATTACCAGCATGATCAATATACTCCTCCCCTAACCATTGTTAAATATTTCAAAATACACATCAAAGTGTAGCTGTGAAAAATTATGAAATACTAGGATAAGGAAGAAATCCTAAATTCTTCAAGGGACGATAAAAACTAAACAAAACAATGCTAACAACTAAAACATCATACAAAACAATGATAAAAAGCAAACGCATGTGCCTTCTAAAAGGTAACGTCAAGAGCTTAAATACAATAGACCAACACACTCAGGTTCCTGTGGGAAGTGATTTCTAGCCTGAAGGTCTGCATGGGGCCACACTGGGAATCAAAAGTCAGGGAGATGAAGGGCATTTCAAGATATACAAGGAATTGAAAGCCAACCTCTCCCATACTCTTGCTCAAAAAACTAGTAAAGCTTCTGCATCATCGAAATGAAGGAACACAGTGGAAGGTGGGATCTAGAAGGAGATGGGGAATCCAGACTGAGAGAAGACGGAAAGAAAGCCTCCCAGCAGGCTGGGAGAGCAATTATTCCAAATTGGATCATCAGGGAGTCAGCAGGACTTTCGATGATTAAGCATTAGAAGTGGTAAGTTACCTGATGCATTTGAGCGTGTAGAAAACAGTACTGAGAGGTGTTTAAGAACTCTACATATGATAATTACAGAAATTTAAGCAACTTTTGAGAAGTAGCAATTATCAGCTTCAGGAAAGAAGATACAAAAGAATAGAAACATTTATAAACACATTTCTTTTACATATTCACAAATGCATTCTGTGGTCTGTGTTTTCACAGAAGAATCCTAGAACTACATTTTCTAGAATTTTCTCTCATATACTCGTATAAAGAAAATGTAGAGGGCTTAATCTCATGGCACCATTGAAGGGTACCAGCTTTCTAGTGAGATACTAGGGAATCACTAGTCCTACTACTGTAGATCGAAGTAATCAGATGGAAAGTTTCCAGAGGTGCTTGCAAATTGTAGTAGCTTTAAGAATACCCTTTGAAGAGTACTTACTTCCATTTTTCAGGATAAATATTCTGGGACCACTTTCCAAACTGTTGATCCCCAGGCTAATAATTATGCAAGCTTCACAATTTTGCAAGCGCCTGATTCCCTGTATCAAAATATGCCTTTGGAGTACAGAGAGTGGATTCCATTTTCTTGACAAGATATTTATAAGTATAAGAAGAATCTGCTATAAAAATTAACCTCCCTGGGCAGCAGGGAGGAAAGGGTGGGTATAGATTAGAGGATTGTTGACTGTTTTTAACTATTGAAATGTTTTACTTACTAAACTGTGTGCATTTATGACTTATCAATATTGACTGTGAAAGCATGGCTGAGCTTTGACATGGGTAAAACTTTGGGGTTGGGGACAACTGGTTACAGTTATAGATACGACTGTAATAGGAGCGGGGTCAAGCTCATTGTTTCAGGATTATATAATACTTGCCTACTGGGAAAAGCTGTGTACAATGTCGAGAGTTTTCACTGAAAGGTCTGCATGTCCTTTGAGAGCTGTAAACTAAAGTTTATATTCAAGCTTCCCTGTGAGGGTCAAGTCCAAATATTTCTCTGAAAAAAAAAGATTATGTTTGTGTAGTTTCCATTATTTTTCTTAGCACAATGTTCTTACTATGTGATTTGTTTAGAAAGAAATATTTCTTGTTGTAAAAGCACACCCATAATATTTCCCCTCAAGATGGTAGGCATTAGCGGACTTCTGTTTTTCACTGAAATTGATGGGAAAATTCTACTCCGGCTTCTCGGGAATTAAAAACAAAGAAGCCTCAACAACTTATGACTGAAGTCTCAGCTGTACAAATAGGGGAAGACAAGCCCTTAGAACTTACGGGGTTATTTGCATGCAGCTTATGTTGTAATTCTTAGCAATACATTTGACTCTTCGCGCTCTCTGATGGTAGTAAATTTGATTCCTGCTGACAGCAAAAGTAATTGCTTTGAACATTAGAACAAGGATTGTTGAAAAAGTTTAACAAGGTTTTCTTACCTCACTTCTGCAGTCTCTGCATTTCTTTCTACATAAATAAAAAGGAAAAGGCAGAAACAACACGGGTAGTTGAAAAATGAGGTATTAGTATGGGCTATATTGGTCTTTTATAGAAGGATAAATGCCGTCATTATTTCCTCTTCGTTTGCATTATGGAAAAAACATAAGCTTATTTATTTTGAGAGAGACAGAGACACCACAGGCAGGGAGAGGGGCAGAGAAAGAGGGAGAGAGAGAGAATCCCAAGCAGGCTTTGAGCTGGGCTCAAACCCACAAAACTGTGAGATCATGACCTGAGCCAAAAGCAAAAGTGTGAGGCTTAACCAACTGAGTCGCCCAGGCACACCTGATTATGAAAAATTTGAGCACATTTTATAAGGGGTATATAGATCATCCTGCACTCACTAATCCTGGGCACTTTGAAAAACTGTTCTGAGTATTAAATCATGCAAAAATCCACAACAGCAATACCAAAAAACAAAAAACAAAAACAAAAACCACCACCACCACCACCAACAACAACAACGACAACAACAAATACCCAAACCAGAAAACACCAGTGAATTATTTCCAGCACGAGCATTATTCCTTTCTTTGCACCTTTGCTGCTTGCCTTCCACTTGTAACATTGGCCATATTTTGGTCTGTAGAGTCAATCTTGATTTAGTTGAGATGACCTTTATGAGTCTGGGATCAATATGCAGAGACATAGTATTTAATCATCTCCTTTGCATCTGTGACTCCGTAGTTTCTGTATTATTAACAGGGACTTCCTGCACCTGTTCCTCCTGGATTACTCCTACAGCTCCAGGATTCGAGTCACATCCCATCCTCCAGGAAACAGTTCTGGCTCATCCTTCAAACTATGTTAGGTGCTCTTCTAAGATCGCTTACCTTGTCTCCTCACTCATGTGACAGAATTGATGGCATACTTGTTTACTTCTCTGAATACTAATCTGCGAAATATTTAAAGGCAAGGACCATTATATTCATCTTTGTGTTCCCAATACCTAGGCAAGGGTTAGCTCATTATAGGAACTTGAGAATGTCTGTTGGAAAAAAAAAAAAAGAATACACAGTTGGTGAAATTGTCTGCAGATTCATAATGGGACATGGGGAGTGGCGAATGCCTTCCAGAGTTTAAACGTACTGCTTACCTTGTGTTTCTCTAGCCCCATGGCTGGAAAAGAAAGAATGGGAAGGCCTAAAAAGAGATGATTAAAACTCACCATGTTATATTCCTTCTCCTTAGAAGCGTTTTAATTTGAGTTTGAAATATATTTCTACACACTTTATTTCAGCTCCCAGGTAATGTTTTTCCATCTTTGAAAAAAGTAAGCTGAACCTTTGGAATTTGTTGGATTTTTATATTTTGCATAGTTCTCAGAGAAGTTCATTGATAGATTTTCTTTGATCCTTCCTCTCACAGCATTAAAGTCAAACCCCACTAGTCAATTCAGAACTGAGGGCGAATAAGAAAAGAGAGTGTATTCAATGCTCTAATGAATGAGTTTTCAAATGCCAAAGAAAATGGGTCTATTAGAACTTTCCATGAAGAACGCTGCCAGCGCAGAGCCCAATGTGGGGCCTTGAGATCATGACCTGAGCCAAAACCAAGAGTTGGATGCTTAACTGACTGAGTCACCCAGATGCCCAAAGAGTAATTTTTAAAAATAAGCTACTCCAGTGCTTACACCTTTAAATCCTTTCTATTGTTCTTCACTGTGTTAATCTCACAAAATTCTGCCTTATTTCCAAATTACATACCAAATTATTAACAAATTACATACATACTGGTATTTCATGGACTTTGTCCTCTGATGAAATTTTCTTCTACCAGTCCAATCTAGCTGAGTTTCTCTGAATATATATATCAACAAAGACTATTAATTTGTTTTCCTAAAGACCAAGAAACTATCCTGAATTGATGCAAGAATGGTTTACATGTTGTAAGCAATCCAGAAAATATTTGTTGACTGAACAGATAATTTATAATTTGTACAAATGAATTATACTGCTCAGACCCACCCAGTATTCCAAACGTCATCTGAAAAAATAGAGTACATAAAGGGTTTTTGATTCCTTTGTGCAGATATTATATGTATTCTTTTTATTTTATTATTATTTTTTAAATTTTCATCCCCCTTTAGTTAACATATAGTGCTATATTAGTTTTAGGTGCACAAATTAACTCAACAATTCTATATATTTCTCAGTGCTTATCAAGATAAGTATGCTCTCAATCCTCTTTATATATTTCACTGATCCCCCCACCCACCTTTCCTCTGTTGAGTCATTATATCGTACACCTGAAACCAAGATAACACTGTATTAACTAACTGAAATTAATTTTTTAAGTAAAAATAAAATAGGTCTTTCAGTCCCTTTTTCTATGTTCATTTGTTTTGTTTCTTAAATTCCACATGAGTGAAATTATATAGTATTTGACTTTTTTTTTTTTAATTTTTTTTCAACGTTTTTTTTTAATTTATTTTTGGGACAGAGAGAGACAGAGCATGAACGGGGGAGGGGCAGAGAGAGAGGGAGACACAGAATCGGAAACAGGCTCCAGGCTCCGAGCCATCAGCCCAGAGCCTGACGCGGGGTCAAACTCACGGACCGCGAGATCGTGACTTGGCTGAAGTCGGACACTCAACCGACTGCGCCACCCAGGCGCCCCAGTATTTGACTTTTTATTGATATCATATTTATATTAACAATGCCTACAATATTCCATTAAATTAATCTGACAAGAGTCACATTGTTGGTTTCCCTTGTGTATACTATTGATTGAATCTTAAACTTCTATTTCTGTTCTTATTCTTTTCTGACATATGTTATTGATAAAAATGTATCTTGTAATATTTATACTTGTACAGTTGTATGTTTGGGGATCAAAGTTCAGGAACTACTTATGGCTATAAAATGGCTTGAGGCTATTAAAACCCTTTGGATCTTAACTCTATCACTTACTGTATTCACTATCCCTTCAGCCTTATGCTTGCCATGAATTGAGTAACGTGTCCTTTACATCTTCCTTGTGATTATTGATGAACACATTGAACTGGACAGGTCCAAGGAGAGAACCCTCTGTCATAGCATGGAAGACCTAGCTAGTTGACATCTTCCTCTGTGACAGAATAATAAATTAGACAGTTCAGTCCCATGTGTCCGACCTGCTTTCATCTAGTCACTGTTCAGATAAATGAAGGAACGCTGCATAATCTGGAGAGATGGCTCAGTATCCTGACTATGCCCGAGAGCATTTCTAGACAGGGTCAATGCCATGCAATGACTATGCATGAGACAAGCAATCTACATATACTCACAATCGTGAAGCCAGTCTGACTGATGACGTCCTGTCTCATCCTCCACAACTCTCAGAAATGAATTTTACTGGGAGTCTTTCCTAGTCACTTCCTACCCAAAGGATTTTGTTAGCTGTCCCACCTAGGTTCTTACATAAGATACTCTCCTTCCAGTATGAGGTCTCAAAATTTATTTTAATATATTTATTGCATTGTCTACATTTCTTTCTTCAATATGAGATCCCTGAGAAATGGCACTTTATTTATTTTGTCCATCAATTGTATATGTAGTTGCGAGAACTGTGACTGTCTGTAATTAACACAGGTAAGGTGATATCACAGATTCGTTCACACCATGTTCAAATCAGTAAAATAGTGTGGCTTCTTTATTTCTTATGTCTGACCCGGTTTCCCTTAAGAGTTACTATTCCACTGGCTCACGGCAGATGTAAGCCCGCATTTGAAGAATTTCTCAATTATTTTTTTTACATTTTTAAATTATTTAATTTCTATATGTTTTAACTTACATCCCAGTTAGTTAGCATATAGCAGGACTAGATTCCAGTGATTCATCCCTTATGTATACCACCCAGTTTTTATCTCAACAGGTGTCTTCCTTAATACTCCTTACCCGTTTAGCCCATCCCTCCTCCCACAACTCCTCCAGCAGCCTTCAGTTTCCTCCCTATATTTAAGAGTTTCTTATGTTTTGTCCCCTTCCCTGTTTTTATATTATTTGTGCTTCCCTTCCCTTACGTTTATCTGTTTTGTATCTTAAATTCCACATATGAGTGATGTCATATGATATTTGTCTTTCTCCGACTTACTGATTTTGCTTACCATAATACCTTCTAGTTCCATGCACATGGTTGCAAATGGCCAGATTTCATTCTTTTTGATTGCTGAATGATACTCTATTGTGGGTGTATATATATACATGTGTATATATGTGTGTATATATATATACATGTATATACATACGTGTGTATATATATGTGTGTGTATGTATATACATATACATCTTTTTTATCCATTGTTCTGTTGATGGACATTTGGGCTCTTTCCATACTTTGGCTATTGTTGATACCACTGCTCTACACAGTGGGGTGCATGTACTCCTTTGGAACAATGCACTTGTATCCCTTGGATAAATACCTATTAATACAATTGCTGGGCTCCAGGGTAGTAGTATTTTTAACTTTTTTGAGGAACCTCCGTACTGTTTTCAGAGTGGCTGCACCAGTTTGCATTCTCACCAGCAGTGCAAAAGAGATCCTCTTTCTTGGCATTCTCGCCAGCATCTGTGGTTGTCCGAGTTGTTAATTTTAGCCATCTGACCAGTCTGAGGTGGTATCTCATTGTGGTTTTGATTTGTATTTCCCTGATGATGACTGATGTTGAGCATTTTTTCATGCGTGTCTGTTAGCCATCTAGATGTCTTCTTTAGAAAAGTGTCTACTCATATCTTTTGCCCATTTCTTCACTGAATTATTTATTGTTTTTTGGGGGGTGTTGAGTGTGATAAGTTCTTTATAAATTTTGGATACTAACCCTTTATCTGATATTTCATTTGCAAATACCTTCTCCCATTCCATTGGTTACCTTTTAGTTTTGCTGACGGATTCCTTCACTGTGCAGAAGTTTTCATCTTGATGAGGTCTTAATAGTTCATTTTGCTTTTGTTTCCCTTGCCTCCGGAGATGTGTTGACTAAGAAGTTGGTGTGGCCAAGGTCAAAGAGGTTGTTGGCTCCTTTCTCCTCTAGGATTTTGATGGCTTCCTGTCTTATGTTTAAGTCTTTCATCCAATTTGGATTATTTTTGTGTACAGTGTAAGGAAGTTGTCCAGGTTCATTTTTTTGCATGTCACTGTCCAATTTTCCCAGCACCACTTGCTGAAGAGACTGTCTTTATTCCATTGGATATTCTTTCCTGCTTTGTCAAAGATTAGTTGGCCATGCATTTGTGGGTCCAGTTCTGGATACTCTATTCTGTTCTATTGATCTAAGGGTCTGTTTTTGTGCCAGTACCATGCTGTCTTGATGATTACAGCTTTGTAATGCAGCTTGAAGTCCGGGATTGTGATGCCTCCAGCTTTGGTTTTCTTTTTCAGGATTGCTTTGGCTATTTGGGGTCTTTTCTAGTTCCACACAAATTTTAGAATTTTTCTAGCTCTGTGAAGAATGCTGGTGTTATTTTGATAGGGACTGCATTGAATATGTAGATTTCTTTGGGTAGTATTGACATTTTAGCTATATTTGTTTTTCCAATCCATGAGTATGGAATATTTTCCCCATTTTTGTGTCTTCTTTAATTTCTTTCAAAAGATTTCTATAGTTTTTAGTGTATAGATTTTTTTCACCTCTTTGGTTAGGTTTATTCCTAGGTATTTTATGGTTTTTGGTGCAATTGTAAATGGGATCGATTCCTTGATGTCTCTTTCTGTTCCTTCATTATTAGAGTATGGAAATGCAACGATTTCTGTGCATTGATTTTATATCCTGTTACTTTGCTGAATTCACGTATCAGTTCTAGCAGTTTTTTGGTGGAATCTTTTGGGTTTTCCATATGGACTATCATGTCATCTGCGAAAAGTGAAAGCTTCACTTCCTTCTTGCCAATTTGGATGCCTTTGATTCCTTTGTTTTGTCTGACCGCTGAGGCTAGGACTTCCCATACTGTGTTGAAAAACAGTGGAGAGAGTGGACATTCCTGTCATATTCCTAACCTTAGGGGGAAAGCTCTCAGTTTCTCCCATTGAGGATGAAATTAGCAGTAGGTTTTTAACATGGCTTTTATGATCTTGAGGTATGATCCTTCTATCCCTGCTTTCTTGAAGGTTTTTATCAAGAAAGGATGCTGGGGGCACCTGGGTGGCTCAGTCGGTTAAAGGTCAACTCAGGTCATGATCTCACAGCTTGTGAGTTCAAGCCCCACATCAGGGTCTGTGCTGACAGCTCAGAGCCTGGAGCTTCTTTGGATTCTGTGTATCTCTCTCTCTCTGCCCCTCCCCTGCTCACACCCTGTCTCTCTCTCTCTCTCTCTCTCTCTCTCTCTCTCTCTCTCTCTCTGTCTTTCAAAAATAAATGATAAACATTGCAAAAAATAGAATAAAAAGAAAGGATGCTGTATTTTGTCAAATGCTTTCTCTGCATGTATTGAAAGGATTATGAGTTTCTTGTCCTTTCTTTTATTGATGTGGTGTATCACATTGATTGTTTTGTGGATATTGAACCAGCCCTGCATCCCAGCTATAAATCCCTCTTGGTCATGGTGAATAATTCTTTTAATGTATTGTTGGATCCATTGGCTAGTATGTTGTTGAGGATGTTTGTCTCCATGTTCATCAGGGAACTTCATCTTTAGTTCCCCTTTTTAGTGGGATCTTTGTCTGGTTTTGGAATCAAGGTAACGCTGGCTTCAGAGAATGAATTTGGAAGTTTTGTTTCCATTTCTAGCTTTTTGGAACAGCTTCAAAAAATAGGTGTTAACTCTTTTTTAAATGTTTGGTAGAATTATCCTGGAAACCCAACTGGTCCTGGACTCTTGCTTTTTGGGAGATTTTTGGTTACTAATTTGCTTCTTTCCTGGTTATGAGTTTGCTCAAGTTTTCTATTTCTTCCTGTTTCAGTTTTGATAGCTTAAATGTTTCTAGGAATTTGTCCATTTCATCCAGATTGCCCAGTTAATTGGGATATAATTGCTCATAATATTTTTTTATTATTGTTTGTATTTCTACTATGTTGGTTGTGATCTCTCCTCTTTCCTTCTTGTTTTTATTTATTTGGATCCTTTTCATTTTATTGTTGATCAAACTGGCTCAGGGTTTATCAATTTTGTTAATTTTTTCAAAAAATCAGCTCCTGATTTCATTGGTCTGTTCTACTGTGTTTTTTTTTTGTCTTTTGTTTTGTTTTGATAGCAATGATTTCTGCTCTAATCTTTATTATTTTCCATCTTCTTCTTTTTTTGGGTTTTATTTGCTGTTCTTTTTCCAGCTCTATTAAGGCGTAAGGTTAAGTTGTGTATCTGAGAACTTTCTTCCTCCTTTAGGAAGCCCTGGATTGCTATATACTTTCCTCTTATGACCTCCTTTGCTGCATCCCAGAGGTTTTGGGCTGTGGTGTTATCATTTTCATTGGCTCCCATGTACTTTTTAATTTTCTCTTTAACTTTGTGGTTAGCCCATTCATTCTTTAGTAAGATGTTCTGTAGTCTCCAAGTATTTGTTGTCTTCCTGAGTGTTTTCCTTTTGGTTGATTTCTAGTTTCATAGTGCTGTGGTCTGAAAATATGCACGGTGTGATCTCGACATTTTTGTACTTGTTAAAGGCTGATTTGTGTCCCAGTGTGTGATCTATTCTGGAGAGTGTTCCATGTGCATGCAAGAAGAATGTGTATTTTGCTGCTTTAGGATGAAATGTTCTGAGTATATCTGTTAAGTCCATCTGATCCAGTGTGTCATTCAAAGCCATTTTTTTCTTGTTGATTTTTTGCTTAGATTATCTGTCCATTGTTGTAAGTGGGGTGTTGAAGTCCCCTACTATTAGAGTATTATTGTCAATGAGTTTCTTTGTGTTTGTGATTAACTGATTTATATATTTTGGTTCTTCCACCTTTGGAAGGATAAATGTTTACAATTGTTAGGTCTTTTTGGTGGATAGACCCCTAAATTATGATATAACACCCTTCTTCATCTCTTGTTATAGTCTTTATTTTAAAATCTAATTTGTCTGATATAAGTATGGCTACTCCACCTTTCTTTTGGCAACCATTAGCATGATAGATGGTTCTCCATCCCCTTACTTTCAATGTGAAAGTGATCTTAGGTCCAAAATGGGTCTCTTGTAAACAGCATATAGATGGATCTTGTTTTCTTATCCATTCTGTCACACTATGCCTTTTGATTGGGGCATTTAGTCCATTGACATTTAGAGTGAGTACTGAAAGATATGAATTTATTGCCATTGTGTTTCCCGTAGAGTTGAATTTTCTGGTAACATTCTCTTGTCCTTTCTAGTCTTTGTTGCTTTGGGTCTTTTTTTGTTTTATTTTGTCTTTTCTCCCCTCAGAGAGTCCCCGTTAAAATTTCTTGCAGGGCTGGGTTAGAGGTCATGAACTCCTTTAGTTTTTG
The DNA here is from genome assembly GCF_022837055.1 of Prionailurus viverrinus. Lineage (NCBI taxonomy): Eukaryota > Metazoa > Chordata > Mammalia > Carnivora > Felidae > Prionailurus > Prionailurus viverrinus. The sequence continues at coordinate 139,129,837 of NC_062569.1, read as the reverse complement.
TTTTTGTGGGAAACTATCTCTTCTTCTATTTTGAATGATAGCCTTGCTGGATAAAGAATACTTGGCTGCATATTTTTCCAATTCAGCACATTGAATATATCCTGCCACTCCTTTCTGGCCTGCCAAGTTTCTGTAGATAGGTCTGTTGTGAACCTGATATATCTGTCTTCCTTTGTAGGTTATGGACTTTTTTCTTTTTTCTGCTTTTATGGTTCTTTCCTTGTCTGTGTATTTTGTGAATTTGACTATGATATGTCCTATTGATGGTCGGTTTTTGTTGAATCTAATGGGAGTTCTCTTTGCTTCCTGGATTTTGATGTCTGTGTCTTTCCCCAGGTTAGGAACGTTTTCCACTATGATTTGCTTACATAAACCTTCTACGCCTTTTTCTCTCTCTGCATCTTCTGGGTCCCCTGAAATTTGGATGTTATTCCTTTTTAATGAGTCACTGAGTTCTCTAATTCTTGTATTGTGCTGTTTTGCCATAGTTTCCCTCTTTTTTTATGCTTCATTATTCTCCATAAGTTTGTCCTCTATATCCCAGATTTGGCACTCTACTTCATCCATCCTTGCTGCCATGGCATCCATACGAGATGCATCTCAGTTATAGCATTTTAAATTTCATCCTGACTAGATTTTACTTCTTTTATCTCTGCAGAAAGGGATTCTATGCTTTTTCAACCTTAGAAAGTGTTATTATTATGGCAATTCTAAATTCTGGTTTAGGTGTCTTGCTTGTATCTGTGTTGATTAAGTCCCTGGCTGTCTTTTCTTCCTGTTCTTTCTTTGGGGGTGAATTCCTCCATTTCATCATTTTGGAGGAAGAAAAAGAATTAATAAAATAAAAATTAAAAACAACACAAAAAATCCAATAGAAGATGCCAAATCCTAGGTGTGTTTTGGTCTGGTTGTTGAAAGTTTGGTAGAATAGAAAATAAAGGGAAAGAAAAGAAAAGAAAAGAGAAAGAAAACAAAAGAAGAGAAGAGAGGAGAAGAGAAGAGAAGAGAAGAGAAGAGAAAAGAAGGAAAAAAAGGAAGAAAACATTTGAAAGTTTAAAAAAGATTACAATAAAATGTAATAAAATGAAATGAAAGTAAAATATAATTAAAAGATTATAAAAATATAGTAGAAAAAAATTAAAGAAAAACTTTTTTTTTTCAACGTTTTTTTTTTTTTATTTTGGGGACAGAGAGAGACAGAGCATGAACGGGGGAGGGGCAGAGAGAGAGGGAGACACAGAATCTGAAACAGGCTCCAGGCTCTGAGCCATCAGCCCAGAGCCTGACGCGGGGCTCGAACCCACGGACCGCGAGATCGTGACCTGGCTGAAGTCGGACGCTTAACCGACTGCGCCACCCAGGCACCCCGAAAAACGTTTTTTTATAAAAACAAAAATAAAAACATTTCCATCTCTTTCTGTATTCAAGAATAAGAAAAGAAAAAGAAAGAAAAAATGAATAGATGGACCAGCAAACAGAATGAAGTACGATTGAAATTACATCCAGTTTCCCCTAGAAGTCAAGCTATAAAGCACTTTATAGTCCATAAACTAAGCAGGCAGAGAGACTTGTGGTGTTCCTTTAGAGTGTGTTTGGCACAGTTGGATGGGGCTTGGTGTAATGGCTCTGTTCTCTACTTGATGGCACTGCTTAGCTTACTGGGGTGGATTGCAGTAGCTTACTGCGTGTAGGCGTACATTCACATGCATGAGTGGTGAAAATGGCTCCACTAGCTACCCAATGTCTAGCATCAGAACTCTGTGCTCTCGCCCACTGGCAATTAAGCACCTTCCTTTCTCTCCGGCATCCATCCACTCCCTGCTTCTATGCTGTCCCCAACCAAGCTGTCAGCCTGCCAGGTAGGACCTTCCTCCCAAATTTTATCTCAGATGAGACTGTGTTTCCAAACCCCTCACTTCTGAGGGCCCTACAGCTTTGACCCACTCCAACCCTCTGGGAAAGGGCCTAGATGAGCAATGGCCAGGTGCCAGCCGGCCCCCAGGAAAGTTCACATGACCATGCTGCTGCACATGCTCAGGGATTGCAGCCGAGTGCCAGCCTGCCCCGGAAAAAAGTTCACACAATTGTGGAATAGCAGCATTTCAGGGATAATGGTAAATTGCAAGACAAATCTGGCCCAGACTTCACTTCACTGATGTCATTGTTCCAACAGCAGCAAACATGGCTGTTCTCAGGGGTCCACTGGGGCCTTGGCCCATGAAGAGGATGCACAGTCTCTACCAAATGTCCTCTCAGCAGGGGAACAGCTTCTCCCCGTGTTGCCTGAGAACTCCTCAGACCTCGCTGTCTGCTCCTGGGGTTTGCCTTTCCCAACAGAGCTCTGCCAGGTATCGAGTTGTGGAGTTTCAGACTCTGTGCTTTCCCTGTTTATAGAGTCCTAGTGGTATTTGTACCCTCTCCTTCCTCCTTTCTCCCTTTTTTGTTCAGTTCCTTGCGGGTGTGTCCACTTTCTCTTTCTCTCCAGCTGCTTTTGAGGGTAGGGTTTTTCCCGTACTCTCCCCTGTCTCCATCCTGTCTTCACAAGCAAAAACAGCACCCTATCATCTGCAGCTTCTCTCTACCTAGTTCACCTCTCTGTGCCCCATATCTGCCAAGTCCTATGGCTTAAGTTATGCAGATTTTTGTGTTAACTCTTAGACCAATTTTCTAGGTGTACAAGATGATTTGGTGTTGATCTAGCTGCATTCCAGGGACAAAAAAAGCAGAAAACTTCCATGTTGATCCGCCATCTTGGCCCTTCAATCATTTTTAAAGAATAAGTCCTCAGTGCGTTTGTGTCCAATACCCTATCAGGGCTGGTGTGAATAAGGTTTTTCAAATTACTCATCGTCTTCATTCATACACGTTACATTTTACCATCTACTTCCTACAATGGTGACTAGGTGTGTAAAGAGTCAGACTTTATTGACACTTTAGGAGGGGGGACCTTCTGGACTATAAAGGTGACCTTGGTTTCTTCTCATTCTCAGTGGAGTGGCTGGCTGATGTATTTCTTGTACTAGATGATGTAGAGTTTGTCTAAATGGCCTTGTAAGCTGATAAATTTGCTCCCACATCTGAAGCCTGTGGTCTCAGCTGTTTGCTCTGAAGTGTGACGGCTTTGTTGATGATGTCAACTTTTTCATGATCCCAGGCCTCTGAGAATTTACATCTTCTTAAAACTCATCATTTGAGTACTCAGATACCTTCAGGTTTTCTGAAAACCTCAGGGAACCCAAGCTACTTCCTGAGGTCCCTCTATCTATTTCCAACAGTATCTGCTCTATCTTTATACTGTGTCTCATCTGCACATTAGAGTCCGGCAGCTTTCTTTTTAATCCCCATAAGGCATGAATCCAGCTGATCCTTCCCTACTATCTTTCACCCAGCTTCCTACACACACCTTCCTGTACGTTTCAAATAAGTTCCCTCTTGAAGCTCAGTCCCAAGTGCGGCTGTGGGTGGAGGGGTATATGGGACCAGGATGTTTCACAACATTTCTACCCTTACCCTCCATCTTCATCTTTCTCTCCTGGGTATATAGTAACATTATTATCTAGTTTCTTGAGCTTGCTGTTGACATATTAGCTTAAGTAAATCTCCCTCTCTTCCTCCAAACACATAAAACTTGGTTCTCAACCCTGCCATCTTGCTGCAAAGATCAACAATGTCTTTTTTAAAATTCAGAGCTGACCAATGGCACATATGTTGAGTCAGACCACTTTTCTTTTTTCATCTGGAGGAAAATAATCCTCAAGGTTCTTCCTCGGAAATAGAACATTGCAAAGATGTGTAATTGACAAAGGAAAATTAAAACTGAATTGGATAATAACTTCCATTACAAATGAGTAGATAAAGAAATAATTCATGCTAAGCTTATGTTTCTTCCTCTGGGAAGGCCTCCATGGATCTGAGGTACAAGGAATACTTTTTGTGTGCTTTGACATCTTCCTAATGTATACATTTGTTTTAGAGCAGATAGCTTTTTTTCATTGGTTTATATGTCTATCTCTTCTGCCAGACTGCAGAACTTAAGTTCTAGGAAACTCATCTAATTTACCTTTGAATAGCTAGAAGAGAAGAAGCACAGTTCCTGCCATATAGTAGCAATTGATAAATATTTTACAATGAATGTGTGAATTTGAATTATTAAAGGCACTTTTTTTTCCAGATTTGGTAATGATGAGAGAAAATTTCATTTCTAAAGACATTTGGGCAGTTAAATGAACTGACATATTAGACATCTGTATGTGCAAAGCTCAGATCAACAGAATTAGATTAAAATGATAACATTAGAAGAAACTTCTTGGGAGGTCGCTCAGGTAATTTTTTTTTTCTTGGTAGTCAGGGGAGGGTTTTTCTCTGCCTACTATTCTTTGGTATATATTCTTCATGTGCAATTAAAAAAAAATAAGTCATTCTATCTAACCCAGACATTTTGGTGGAATATCATCAAAATCCAACCCTAGAGACCAACTTCTTTATCTCTACCAAATGCATGTGTTCAGAATGACAATTTGAAATGTAAGAGTAGCATCAGTTACAGGAGAGAGGCACACTTCTTTGTGAGCTCAAGCCAGTCAACCACGTCAAAGTCACTTAAAGATCATTTATTGGCCTCCAGTTCAGGAAATGCAGCAACGTTACCAAGATCTGATTGCCCAGAACATGGTGAATCTTCATGTCGCTCAGCTCCAAATGATAGATCCATGCTTTTAAGAGCTGTACTAAAAGGGAATTAGAACAAACTGGCTGCATGATGAAAAGACACTCAGGGCCGTGGCAGGAAGTTCATGGGAGTGTGGATTCAGCTGGTGCTGATCAGAAACACATATTTTCATACGACATTTCCTCTATGATGTTTCAAATAGAACATGTGGAATCAAGTGATCTCCCCACTCTCAAAATACAAATATGAAAGAAAGGAGGTTTAGAGCCTCCATTTTATTGTTTCTTCCCAATGTAGTCTTCAGGGGACTAAGGATGACTGATGTCAATGCACTGAAACAACTAGTTTAGATGAAGTGATTCTTCAAACCGAGCGATGAGTAATGTACTGAGCTGTGCACCTGAGCACTGGGAAAATACTGATGAGACGATGCCTGGAGTTTAGAAAAGTTCATTTTGATACATCTCATATATACTTGAATGCAGGGAAGAGAACAGGTATAGGAAGTCTGTAGCAAATGTCACATTTGGAATGTCAAATTGGCATTTTAATGAATATACTTCTTCCTCGGAAATAAAATAAAGAAAGGAAGAAATATACAGCACAGCTTCATCTCCCAGGCTGTGTCTACACGTATTGAAAGCACTCACTACCTTTTTGATAAATGAAATATATTTTTAAATCCCCCACTTGGCTATTATACTGCACAGTGAGTCTTTCAACAGAAACTACTTTTGGCAAAAAATGACAGATTCACTGCAGTGGGAGTGTCATCGCACAGAGCAACCCAAGACCAGCTTCATAATTTTAATAAAAATGCACAGTGTGTAAACTCTGTGTCCTCAGGTCTTAGAAAAGTATCTTGTGAATCTAGTTAACGCTTATAAATGTTTCTTGAATTAAATTTTGAAAAAAAAATGATGAGGGTCCAGTAAACTAAGGTTGCAATTTGTCTAAAAAACTAATGAAAGACTAGAAATTGTTGCTGAGAATTTTGATTACACTCTCAAAGGCGGCTATTTTGTGCATTGCGCTTTTTTCTCCAACATCAAATTAATTTTTGTTGTTGTTGTTGTTAAATAACCACTTGCAAAGTGAGCTTTCTTAAACCATTAAGGCTGTTTTGTGTTCCCAAATGGGCTAAGATTTTAGTAACTAACCTACTGTGATATGACCTGTTTTTCCCCCATAGTTTAATTTCCATATGATAGATCCCCTTAAAAGAGCCATCACAGTGTGTATTAATAATGCAGTTGAATAGTAATCTGTCCATTAGGTTGATGTATTGTCTTTATCATTTTGTACCAGGAAAAATGAGCTCCCTTAAATAATTAGTATAAGCTCCTTTTATCAGATAATGAGAAGTACATAATCTATCATGTTTCCATTTTTATTCAGTCTTTCAGAATGTAATTAACTAAATGTAATGGCCAAACATGGTAACTAGTTAAGCATATATATTGATATATTTTCTTCATATTCTTTGATATGTTTTTTTTTTCATCTAATATCCTTATATTGAACTGACATTCCCAGGGCATATATCTTAAGTATGTAGTGAGTACCTAGTTTGATGTTAATAGGGTACTTTCCAGCGTGAGGACAGGAAATCAGTATTCTTGAATAGATACACGAGCCCTAAGGAAAGTGTTGATGGTTGGGATCAAGGAGAAATCAACTACATACACCAACATATAGAGAGAGCCAAGGTTTTTGCCTTGATTGATGGGTGGGCTCTGTAAGTATTATGTCAAAGATATTCTCCCTGGCAAACTAGTTGTGAAGACACTTAAGAAACATAAGTTAGAACCACAAAACACAATATTAAAATAAGTAATATTGAAAGAAGTCAAGGAATTTGCTGGTTATGCCTTATTACCACAATGTACCTCATCTAAAAAAAGTTACATTAAATCATCAGAAAAAGAAAACGTTAACACCTCTCCTTCCACGTTTAGGTTCATAAGGAATAATTAAACAACATTTAGCAAAATATATGATTTAGGTGTTTAAAACTATTAATAAATATACTTTTTCTTATCAAAAAGTAGGCATCGGATGCCATATGAAATTCACTGATGTAACTATTTGCGAATATTCAAAATTAAATGTAAGGAATGTTACTTTGATAAAATATGTAAAAGTAATGTCACACTATAAAATTGTGATAATTTTTCTTAAGATTCTTTTTTTTTCAACGTTTATTTATTTTGGGGACAGAGAGAGACAGAGCATGAACGGGGGAGGGGCAGAGAGAGAGGGAGACACAGAATCAGAAACAGGCTCCAGGTTCTGAGCCATCAGCCCAGAGCCCGACGCGGGGCTCGAACTCACGGACGGCGAGATCGTGACCTGGCTGAAGTCGGACGCTTAACCGACTGCGCCACCCAGGCCCCCTTAAGAGTCTTAATTACAGAGCTTTTCTGTGTAGCACTTGCATAATACAGTTTTTAAATGGTAAAATATAATTTTACACAAAGATATTCAATAACATTTTCCTTTTCAATAAGAATATAAAATAGTTAGTGTTAGGTCGAAGTTAGTGTCAAATGAGGTCTCTCATAGGTTTTGGAGATTACGTTCTACTTATGAGATGGACAAAGCCAAAAATCTAAGAGAAAGCAGTTTGGAAAAACTAACATCAAGTATTTAATTTTGTGGATAAGATAATGTGCTATGGAGTCTTGCACAACCCAAAGATGATGAAAGTAGTTGCATTACTCTGATATATTATGCAAAACACAAAACAGAAGATTATACAGTAAAACCTTGGGGTGCGAGTGTAATTTGTTCAGAAACATGCTTGTAATCCAAAGCACTTGTATACCAAAGCGAATTTCAAAAATCATTGGCTCAGTTGTGATCACGTAACGTTTAGTGTCATGTACTATTTGTATTGCAGACAGCGCTCGTTTACCAAGTTAAAATTTGTTCGAAATGTTTGCTTTGTCTTGCGGGACACTCACAGAACAAGTTACTCACAATCCAAGGTTTTATTGTATATAGCAAAAAAAACTAAGAAGGAGATGAACATTAAGTTACATTTTCTTAAATGAGAGCCTTTTTTTTTCTTTTTTCTTTTTTTCAAGATATTCCATCATCATCAAAGTTCTGGAAAGTCCAAACGCTTATACCCAACCAACCAACAAAATGAACAAAAAACTAAACAAAAATGATTCTTCATTGGCATCTTAGCAAAATGGGTGGAACGGTTAAGCATAGGCATAGATTTTATACAAACATTAGTTTGCAATTAGTTGCAATGTTCAGATACTATGCCCCACCTCACCAGAAATCAAATAATACCCTCAGCCCTCGCTGTTTATCGCAACACAGGGAATGAGTAGAGGCTCAAATGTTCTATGGTCACATGCCACTGCTCGGAGTCCATTACTCAGTAGTGAGTTTTGTAATGATTGGTGAATATTAAATTTTTATCCTCATATTTGAAATGTTTTAAGAAGTACAATCAATGGTTTTGAATCACTAAATTCAGCTATTCCTTCCTCAGTGACTTCTACTTATTTCTGAAATGTTATGTTCCGATAGCAATTGTCCCAACCTGCCATGCCGATCACATCTTATACTAAATCTGTGATATATTACTGGTATTTTTGCTTCTGTAGCTTTGTATGTTCTCTTTAATGTGTATGGCCCCCCTTCTGTGCACCACACTCCCCTTTGTTTCAAACGTTACTTACTTGGCACAGGAATTTTTGGCTTTATGATTGGCACCTTCCAAACGATACCTCCTTGCTACATTAGTGTGCTTTGTATATCTATGTCTCCATACAACACATTCAGTTGTAAATTACTATTTCATAAGTCAATCTCCCCTAATATAAGGTGACATCATTAAGGATAGGGAACATATCTTTTCATTTGATTTTCTTGTTTCTGGAGAACAGTATAAAATATGCATCCTGACACAAAAGACATCACTATTAACTTGAGATATCCGGAAAGATTTCACAGTGAGAGTAGTATTTTAACTTTCCTAAAATGTTTCAATGAGAACTTGGATTAGAAAGAGATGAGGTGCAAGGGACTTCGAAGCAGAAATGTCAGTGATTCTCCTAGCATGTTCCATAGAACCCAGTGTGATGCTCAAAATGCTTCCAAGGACTCTGCGAAGTAAAAATATTTCATAATAATTCGCAGCTGCTATAATGCTGCTTTTCACTGTGCTAATATTTGAAATAACGGTGAAAAAGCAGAGTAGGTAAATCAATCAGTGGCATAGCAGAAATTCATGCAGTGGCACTTAATGGGATTCACTGACATAGTATTCTCCATTGCCACACGGTTAAAAATAAAGCTCAGCAAAAACAAACAAACAAACAAAAAACGCTAAAAATGACTTAAATAAGACTGTCAAAAATACTATATATATATAGTATTTAATCTCTATCTCTAGCCCTAATTATATATCTTTTTAATATTTTGTTTGACAAAGTGGGAAGTACATATAAAGCAATTCCATTGCACCATAAAGTTATTTTTCTTTTTCCAGAATGAAACAACTTATGTCATCATTTGAGTGGTGAAGTGAACGGGAGACTTTTTTTGTTTTTTAAGAAGTACCATTCTTGTTTGGAAGAAAGAGACGTAAACTACGGTCTAGGTAACTGTCATGTATTTTCTCAAAAATGAATGTGATGATCTGGAAATAAGCAGTTAAAAACTATCAGTATGTTTATGGCATTTAAAATAACGAGACTAAGGCAATCATACTTCAAGAGTGAGAATAGAGAAAAAAGTGGTAAAAGGCTGATTTCTGAGGCTCTCTAATATCAGATATTCACTGTTACTTCAACGAAAATGGATGCTACTTTTTGCAAATAAAAAAAATCCTGTTTTCAAGAAAAATTAGATTTTGGGGAAACTTATATCTGCCACTCTGAGTTTGACAGCTTCTCAACACTTAATTCTTATAAAATTTGTGATAAAATTAATGAATGTGGGTCTTTAGGTATTTATTTTTTTAAGGTTATTTTTTTTATTTTGAGAGAGACGAGGTGGGAGGGGTAGAGAGAGACAATCCCAAGCAAGTTCCGCACTGTCACTGCAGAGAGCCATGGGGGGCTTGAACTCACAACTGTGAGATCACGACCGGAGCCCTAATCAAGAGACGGATGCTTAACCGTCTGAGTCACACAGGCACCCATCTTTTAGGTACTTATAAAAAATTATTCCAACATTGATATGAACGTCATAGTTTAGTGAGCCAATATTTTCCAAATGACCAGTGCATGTTGAAAAAAAAATTATGAATGGGTAAAAAACTCATTCAAAGTATAGGACAAATCAATAGATTGTAATATCACAGTAAACAAAAAAATCAACAATATTTGATTTCACAAATTCACAGTATAAATGGCAAAGTTTTGGTGTAGCATCAGGGAAGAATATTCACAATTATCTAAAAACATTTTTAACACACTGGTTTTTCTAATACTTCTCTGTGTGATACCTGGTTTTTGTTGTATGTTTTCACCTAAACATATTACAATAGACTGAATACAGAAGCAGATGTTAGTATTCAACTGTGTTCCATAAAACTAAACATTAAAGAGACTTGCAAAAATGTAAAATTATGCTCCTCTGCCCACTATTTTTTTTACTTTAGAAAATATAGTTATTTTTATAAATGTAAATTATGCAAAAATGTAATACATTCAACATGTTTTAAATTATTAATAAAAATAACAATTAAAAGTTTTAATTTCTCTCCTGGTGCTAATAAGTTCATCCTACATAAATAAAGTCTTTGAGGGATCCTCAATGATTTGTAAGAGGGTATTTGTTCTCTGAAACCAAAAGTGTTGACAATGGCAGATAAAAAAAAAAAAAAGTCCAGAAGGATAGAAACTGCAGAAGACGGGGAAGAACAAGGATCCAACTGGCTTAGAGCATTGACTATGTGGATAAGATCAACATAGGGCAGGGGCTCCTGGTGGCTCAGTCAGTTTAGGGTCCGACTCTGGCTCAGGTCATGATCTCACCATTCTGCAGTTCCATTCCCACGTTGGGCTCTGTGCTGACAACTCAAGCCCACTTCAGATTCTGTGTTTCCCTTTCTCTCTCTGCCTCTCCCCTGCTCATGCTCTGTGCCTTTCTCTTTCTCTCTCTCAACAATAAATAAACATTTAAAAAAAAATCCACATAGGGTAAGACTACAAATGTGGTTTGGCCAGATTATCATGAAGTTGAATGCAAGGCTGTGAGTGATATTGCCACTTTGTAGTGTATATACGTAAGGGCCCATAAAGCATTCATACTTAAAGTCTCTTCACAAAAGTCAGTGACATATTATATTTTCCTCAGAAGTAGATAATGTATTGACACCTCAGCATATCTAGTGAACCATATTCATGCATAATGGAAAATTAATAGCTTAAAATAATTTATGTAATGAAAAATATGAGCAAAATGAAGACAGTCATCTATATAAATATGTATCTGGGAGAATTGCCAAGAAATTACTAAGGTGATATAAGAATCCATGCTTGTCATAACCACTTTTAATTTAAATTATGGAATAAGCATATTTTTGAGTTTTCAGCCTTCCTTTAAAGATGTGATGTGCCTTAATATGCTTTGATGTAACACATTTCTTCATATCCTGATACTTTTCTGCTTATGAATTTAGCATTTTTTAAATATTAGAATTCGAAAGAGAATAAAGTTTGTCTATTAAGTATATCACAGATTTAAAAATCATAATGTGATGCCACTGATGAGAGTTTGATGGCTCTTAGTTTTAAAATCCATACCTCTTTTATTGGCTTGAGTCCTTGGGTTTCCAAGGGCCTCTTGATGTTTAAGATGTTTTCAGAACTTTTATACTACCCTTTACTCCTTGAAAATAGAACTTTTAAAAATTCTGTTAAAATAACATATGCACGATGTGTCAGCTAAAGCTTGAATTAAAGTTTTAAGTTAATTCCTGAAATGTAACAGGAAAAAAAATAGTGCTTACTGGGTGAGATCCAAAGAGCAAGGAAGAATCAGGAAAAGGATATCTATCCAGTTACTCCAGAGATAGTTTATTTAATGGAGAAATGGTAACCTATATTTTTAAATTTCACATACACATGAAACTAAAATTGTCCTTCTCTTTGCTGTTCTTCTGACAATTTCCTTCACTTTAATTCCATTTTTCACATCAGAACTGAGTGGGGAAAGATTTACTCTTCATGAACCGTGGAGCCCAGCTTGTACCCATTTCTAAGAAGTCTGTCATTTCTTTAAGGAGTAATATTAGGACATTAAAAAAAATAGAATTCTTCTCTCAGTCTCATGGGAATGGGGCTCAAATAATCTTTTATCCTGAGCAAAAATTAATAAAATATTTTTATGTCATCAGAGTAAAAAAAAAGAAAATCTACAATATGTATGTTGGTAGAGATGTGATGGAGAATATTCCTTTGAAACACAGTTTCCCAGAGACTATGTTTTGGGTTAAAAAGACAAACAAACAAAAAGAGAGTGTGTGTGTGTGTGTGTGTGTGTGCATGCATGCGCGTGCGAATGCAGGGTCTCCTTGGAGATTAGGTACAAATGGATTAGGTACTAATGGAGATTAGGTAGGAAGGCAGAGCTTGGTAGATACCAACCTTTTTTTCTTATGATGGTAAAACGTAAGTTAGCCAACTCCAATTTCCAGGCCAGAGACTGTGACATGGGAGATCAAAAATAGCAAGAATGAGACAAAAATGAGTCTTGAGAGATTGTGCTCTGGTCAGTTATTAATCTTATATATACCTTGTTTTCTGAAGAAGAGATATTTCAGCTTAATTGACTTATAATATGACACTCTTTTCTCAAGGTTCAGAAGAAGTCAAGAGCAAGTCTCTTGCATAAGTTAAGAGAAAATACAGATCTATCTTCTTTTTGACTCCAATTCCTTGCTTTTCAAGGGATGTGTAATTTATGTTATATATGTTAACAAATATACGTTTTTAAGAAAATTTTGTATAGAAAATAAATATAACGTGATGCCCTTGGACATATAGAAAACACATTCTCCCAACTTTTTAGTTTCAGTAAGGGATGGAAGCTCAAAAAACTCTTTGAGCACAGATGAAAACTAGTAAAAGTTTTTGATCGAATTATGAAATTAAAACAGAGTATTTTATACCTTTTTGATATTGTGTTTTTTTTAAATTTCTGCAGCTACATGTCTGAAATACATCATTTAACAAGATAAATATTTTCCAGTGGCCACAGGCCATACAGGCAAACTCCGGTTGGAGAGAAAGGTGGTGATGAAAATAGAATAATTTAAGTTTTCTCTGATACTAAAGAAAATCTGGTAGACATTGAGTTAAGAAATAAAATTATTTAAAAAGCAACATTTTTCAAGGTTTTAGTTTAAATAATTAATAATAAATATGTGTTAATTTTATTATGACTTCCTGAAGTTTCATTCTGGGATATATTCACTCTTTCTGTTTCCATGACATGAGCTAATCAGAACAGAAGATATTGTTATTTTTCACACACACACACACACACATATATATATATATATATATATATATATATGATTCTATTGTCTTGAGAGCTTCACGGAATTTACTCTATAATCATGACTGCTGGTAGTTAGAAGTGATTGGACAGCAACATTACTTCTTCACATAGCACCTTGACACATGGAAAAGTTATAATAGAAGGAATTAACATTTAACCTCTCTTTGGATACAATTCTCTCCTTAAGCCCAGCATATTCCACGAAAGAAAGGAAAGGATAAGACTCTTTCCATAGTTTTCCCCATATTTAGAGAAGTCTCTCATCAGAATATTTTAATATCTTATAACATTTAATATTTTAATAATTAAAGTATTCAGGCCTGATGTCAGAGAGACAAAGCATATATTATGGTAGGAATGTCAGGGAAAATAATAAGACATATTCAATCATATATTTTATGCATGTGTTTCTTGAGTGATGTTATTGTTTTCTGTCTCACCTAAACTTCTTTTCACCAAAGTGAGACCAAGAAGTTGCTGTAATACCTAGATATAAGTAAGTGATTAAGTGAGTAGACGGAAGAAACAAAAATGGCATGTAATAGGAATATTAGATAGCCATTAGATATGCTTTTGAGGATTATATGATATGAAAAATATTGTTTTAACAATCAGTAAAAAAAATAACAGGGATGACAACACCAGCAATAATAAAAACAGAAACAACACAAATATTAGATAACCTTCATTTGGTGTTATTTTAACACTAGGCACTGCTATCAGTATATTATATACACCAACTCATATCATTCTCGATACTACACTGGGACATAAATAATTATTAGCTTGCTAATTCCATACAAATAATAAGATGCACATCTGTGATTGAAATGCAAGTTGTTTGGATACAAAGTATGACTTGTAGATTTTCATAGAAAATTTTGGATTCTATTCTGAGTAAGACGGCGAGCCATTGTTAGGGGTTGAACAGAAGAGTGGTATGGACCAGTCTGTTTTACAAAGGATCAAATCCGTTATCAGGAGTGTGGCTGGAGGTGGGGCAAGAACAAAATAAAGAAGACTCAGTTTTATGGCTTGGAAGTGAAGGATTATTGTTACTTGGATTATGTTGCTGACAATGGAAGCTGTGAGAAGTAATCGTTCTCAACATATTTTGAATGCAAAACAAAATGGATATCATGATTAAATAATGGAGTGTGTGATAGAATTCAGAAGTCAAAGATGATTGTATTTGGCCTGAGTTATTGGAGGAGTGGAGTTATCTTTTTTGAGCTTATCTACAAACTTCCACCCTGACTAAAAATGAAATAATATGTTGAAGACACTTTTGTAATACTTGCAGATAATGCCTTAAAAAGTGATCATTACATCATGCCAGTTCTCCAAGAGGTAGAATACATAGTTCTGGAAAGCAAAGGGTAGCTGCAGAAGTGTTTGATTCATCATCATTTTCAATGATCCTTTTGGAGTATTTGTGCTTCTTGTTCTAATAATTTTAGGTTCTGTGGATCTCAAGTTTTGGTTGTCGTAGGGAGACAGTTCTACCAGGGGACACAGTAGGATTTCCATTAAACGTCAATCTATGCCTGCCACTCAAGCACTTTGAAGCCCTCATTCCAGAAGAACTGCTAGCCAAGAGGAGGGTAATCTAGAATGAGTAGTGGAGGAGAGAGGGGAATTTACAAATTCCATATCAAATGCAACAGAAGGGAATTTACTTGGTCTCACTAACTCTGTTCTTATAAGTTTTCCCAGAAATTGTGATTAAGTAAAATCTTGAAGAAACAGAGCCTGAATGAAATAAACTTAATAAAAGAAAAAAGTTGAAACTTAATGAGAGAAGAAGGTTGACGTGAATGGTGTAAGAAAGATATTGGAGTAGACAGTGTTAGTGCCCTGGCCATATCACCTCATCCGGTTAATACACACACACCCTAGCTGCAAATGATGCACAGCAGCCATCTTGTCTAGAAACCACCTACACTACAACAAGAATTGACTCATTTAGGGGATTCCACATTTTCGGCCCCGGGAGTGGGAGGGAGCTTCAGGCCAATGATGAACTGACAGAAATTACCAAAGTTTCTTTTCCTTGCCATACAATGGGAAGAACTTTATGTTGTGATTTGTACTCCAGAGCTCCCTATAAGATGAGATGGAATCTAATCTTTAGCTGAGCAAATATCCACATTTACTATTTTCCCCTAAATCTAACTCTTTTTTTATCTAAAAATTATTCCCTCAATACATCACTTTTCTAGGCTGTTTCTAGTGCATCTAACATAATACAAGGCAATTAGTGTTAATGATAAGATGTAGGGAAAATCCATTTCAGGGAGGCTGACCAAGCAAGAGTGAAGAATGGTGTTATGCCTGCCCATAAGTGTATAACAATGTAGAAGCCAACATCCATTCTCTAAGGAAGCATTGGATAAATAATTAAGAAATGTATAAACAAAGGTCTTTTTAAAAGCAAAATAAAACAAATCATCCTTGGATAGATGAGACAGAGCTAATGAAGCAGGGTTTCAACTGTATGTGGGAAGATGGGAAACAATGGTTGTTAGTGGAGGAAGCATTGCATTCTGGGTCTAAGAAATATCATAAATAATACTAGAATGTCTTTAGTCCAGGGTACAAGATTTGGAATTATCATTAAACAAAGAATCCCAGATGGTTTTTATGCAGTCATATCCTACTTACAGATTATGTATTTAACCAGACCAACCTGGACTTATTGGGTAGAATAGATTGGATAAAGAATGACTAGAAAAAGACAGATTTTTTTTCAATAATCTTTTTGAGATATAATAATAGGTAAATCTTGATGATGTTCATAGGAATGGAAACTAATGGATGTTTTCAAATCTAACAGGCATTTTAAATATATTTTTCTTTTGATACCAAATACTTGCCTAAAGAAAGAAAAGGGTCAAGGGCCCAAATCCTCATCTGGTTTCAGATTTCAAAAGAATGAGGTGTTGGGCAGACATACAAACAGGTATCGAGAAAACACTGATGTGGTTGGAATGTTTATGAGCACAAACTTGTACACATTGAATTTGAGTTATTTGTAAGACACATATTGTCCGAATGAATTTTTAAAGAATTTGAAGTTATGGTTCGAGAGGCAGCTAGCTCCATAGGTGTGAAGAAGAGTTTGATGGAGAATGAATACAAGGAAACAGTAATGGGGAATGGACAACTTATAAGGAATTTTTTTTAAAAAGAAGCTCAGAGAGGGAGGGTGGGGAGGGTGGGTGATGGGTATTGAGGAGGGCACCTTTTGGGATGAGCGCTGGGTCCTTTATGGAAACCAATTTGACAATAAATTTCATATTAAAAAAAAAGAGAAAGATAAAAAAAATTAAAAAAGCAAAGAAAAAAGCAGCTCAGAGAAAGAAAAGAAGATGAATCTGATCTAATGTAGTGATGAGGTACTATCAATACATCCTTTAAATATTTAAAAATTTGAAAACGTAACGTTGAAATTCAATCAGTTAGGCAGAATATAACCCCGTAGTCAGCTTTGGAACCAACAAGGCAGTGGAAAGAGTATGTTTTTAGAGTCAGGCTATCTGTAGTTGTGGTATACAGGCTCTGTGTTATTTAGCCTCTCTAATATTTAGCTTATTCATCGGTAAAATACAAATAATAACATTTACTTAATAAATGTATACTTGAAAATTGAATGATATATCCTATCCAGTGCTGAGACTTTTTGGGGAGGTTTTGATTACTGATTCAGTTGCCTTATTAGTAATTGGTTTGTCCAGATTTTCTGTTTATTCATAATTCAGTCTTGGTAGGATGCATGTTTCTAACAATTCATCCATTTTTTCCAGATGATTCAATTTGTTGGTGTATAATTGTTCATAGTATTCTCTTATGATCCTTTGTATTTTTGTGGCATTAATTGTAATGTCTACTTTCTCATTTCTAATTTTATCTACTTGACTTTTCTCTTTTTATGAGTCTAGTTAGCAGTTTCAATAGAGATAAGACTTCATGACATTGATCTTAGGAATGATTTCATCTATATGATACCAAAAAGTATGAGCAACAAAAGCAAACCAAGACAGGTGGAACTATATCCAGCTCAAAAGCTTCTGCAGAGCAAAAGAAACAGTCAACAGAATTAAAAGGCAAACAACAAAGTGACAGAAAATATTGGTAAATCACATGTACGGGTTAATATAAGGGGCTAATTTCCAAAATATGTAAGTAGCTCCCATAACTTAATAGCTAAATAAATAAATAAATAACCCAATGAATACACGGGTAAAAAATTTGAATAGACATTTCTGTAAAGAACACATACAAATAGTTAACAAGTATATGAAAACTGCTCACCGTCACTGATCAGCAACAGGACAATGAGATATCAACTCATTAGGGGTCTGATATCCTAAACAAGAATAGCTGTTAGAATGGTTATTGTCTAACAAAAGGTATCAAGCATGGCTGAAAATGTAGAGAAATTGCACCCCTTGTAAACTCTAGGTGGGAACGTAAAATAGTACAGCCACTACGAGTTTCTTTAAGAAGTTAATGTGGTGCCTGTGTGACTCAGGTGATCCCATGGTTCATGAGTTTTAGCCCCTCATTGGGTTCTCTGCTGTCAGCACAGTTTTGCTTCAGATCCTCTGTCCCCCTCTCTCCCTACCTAGCTTCCTCTACTCACTCACACACGGGTGCTTTCTCTGTGTCTCAAAAGTAAATAAACATTTTTTTTAAGTTAAAATTAGAACTACCATATGATACAGCAATCCTCCTCCTGGGTATATAGCCAAAAGAACTGAAATCAGAATCTCAAAGACATATCCACACTCCCATGTTTATTGCAGCATTATACACAAAGCCAAGATATAGAAACAATCCAAATGCCCATCAACAGATGAACTGATAAAAGTAAATGCGGTATATCCATACAATGAAATATTATTTATTCTTGGAAAAAAAGGAAATATCACCCTTTGTAACATGAATGGTAAGTTAAAGAAAAACACAGAAGGATAAGTACTGCATGATTCCACTTATACGAGATGTCTAAAATAGTCAAACTCAAAGAAGCAGCAAGTAGAATGGTGGATGCCAGGGAGACAGGGACGGGGAATTGGGGAGTTCTTCAATGGGTATACAGCTACAGTTATGCAAGATGAATAAATTCTAGAGATCTGCTGTGCAACATGGTGGCTTTAGTTCACAATATGGTGTTGTGCACTTAAAAACTTATAAATCTCATGTTGTGTCCTTACCACACACACACACACACACACACACACACACACACACGTGCGCACAAGCAACAGAACACAAGAAATCTTTTGGAAATGATGGATATGTTTATTACCTTGATTATGAGATGGTATCATGGATGTATGCATGTGTCCAAACTCATCAAAATGTGTATATCGAATATGTGCAATTTTTTTGTATATTAAGTATATTTCAATTCTGCTGAAGAAAATAAATAACCTATACAATGCCAAGTCCATTGTCAAGTCTCTAGTCAGAGCTCACTAAATAGGTCCCTGTCACCCCAAATTCTTTTCCCATTTCTCTTCTCTCTTGGACCACTTGACCCCCAACCACACTTTTCTCTTCTTTACATCCACCCTAAAAAACTAGTTTATAACCATACTCCCACTGGCTGTAGGCACATTATCTGTGACGAGCGTGTTGATGTATTTATGTTCGTAGTTTTTAGAAAAGATGGCAAAAGATTTATTTTTGCCATATACTATGAACAAATAATATAACCTCTTGAAAAAAAGCCAGCGACAGGTCATTGAGATGCTTATGCAAATTCCGATATAAAGTTTCCTCGTTCTTTGTAAATGTTAAAATTCTGTCACACATTTTATTTGCTTATTTCCTTGTTGGTGACATCCGAGGATTCCTATTCTCTTACTTTTGATTATTTGTCTCATGGATTTTAATACCCAGGACAATTTAATTCTGAAACAACAAAACAGAATGAAAATTGCCCGTAAATTTGAGAGATGCTTAATCATAATGGGATTAAGAATGACAAAGAAAGGAATTAACGAATCAGCAATGTCTGTCTTGAAATAAATAAAAGTGAGTGGAGACCCAAGTAATTAGCTAACAGAGTATTGAAGTTCTGCAGAGAAAGATGGACAAATCCCTACAACATAAAATAGACACTGCTGAAGAAATAGGTAAAAAGAATGTAATTATCATTTATTTATGTTTGTGTTTATTTATTTATTTTGAGAGAAAGAGAAAGAGAGAGCGCACATGAGCAGGGAAGGGGCAGAGAGGGAGAGAGACAGAATCCAAGCAGGCTTCACGCTGTCAGCACAGAGCCCAACACAGGGCTCGAACTCACAAAGCACAAGATCATGACCTGAGCCGAGATCAAGAGTCAGGCGCTTAACCAACTGAGCCACACAGGTGCCCCTAAAACTAATGTAACTTTTAAATGTATTTGTGTGTTAGTGCTACAGTCAGTCGTCTTGTCTGAAGTGACACGTGGCTCAAAGAGCATCCTGTATCTAGTGACTGAGAGTTGGAGTATAAATCATGAGCACTTGGGGCCAATGCAGGACATTCTAATGGATAATATTGGATCCAGAGATATCCACCGATTGGCCAAGACTTTGTCATCCTGCAACATGGTTTAATTTCTTTTTCTGACCCATCTTACTTCCTTCTTCCTTTTACAAGTATGGATCCCTAACAAATATCTCTTCTCAACGTCTGTTATTTCAGAATCCAATCTGCTGTAGATACTTCATGCTTAACAGGTAACTGATAACTATTAGTAAAATAGAAATAAATCACCATTATTGGCAATATGGATTTCTTGAGAATCTAGTCTTTCTTATGCAGGGTCTACTTACAGAAGTGCTGGGTATGACAGGACCCTGGACTAAATGGTAGGTTCTGTGGGATAATACCTAATATGATTCATTTCAGGGATATTGAATGATTTTTTTATCACAACTTCTTTTATTCTGAGAGAATCTTCTCTTAGATTTGGGGGAAAAAGTTCATTGCAAAATTATGGTTTTAAATACAAATAACTCTTGCAGACATAACTTTTTGAATTTCTCTGTAGGAACACCACTGCCCTCCTTCAAATACACTTTGAATATACCTGTAGTGTCAAAGTTGGGTTATTGACTCTTCGCTGAGGAAGAACCCATACCTTAGTGTATCATGGGGCATCTCAGTAAGTGACGTTGGGAGGGTGTTATGATATGATTTGTGCATGAAGTAGAAAATTTTGGGGAGATTAAAAAGAAGTGAAGTTTTATTCTGCTTTTGATGCTGTGATAAAATGGAAGCAATTATGTGATGTTGTGTCTTAACTTTTATCTAGGAGGAAAGAAGTATTAAAAGGAGCTAAGGTAAAGCTCCAAATGGTAAATAAAGAGCAGTTCCTCATGTTGGCCACGAGAGGGGGATATTTGGTCACTTTTGTGGTTTAGACGTGTGTGTGTGTGTGTGTGTGTGTGTGTGTGTGTGTGTGGTTTCTTACTCAGATATAATTGTGGTCTTTTGTCTTGATGGTCACCAACACATAGTGGCTTTGTCATACATTACTCTATGATATTGCTTATGCTCAACATAAGCTAGATCCTGTCTCCTATGTGACAGCTGTCAGAAGTTGCTTTTATTTCACTTCTCAATATATGCATGATTGAGAGCAGTAGATACATTATTTTGCCCCAAATAGTTTTATTAAAAGGAATCGCTTAGAGAAAAAAAAAAAAGAAACTGGGCATACAAAAGTAATCAGAGAGCAGAGGAGTTATCCTTGTGAGTTTCTTGTTTTTGCTTAAGGCTGTGCCCACCCCCACCCCCACTCGTGTCACAGGCACAGAAACACTTGGGAGACTGTGAAAATGATTAGATTGATAGTTACACATATATTTGTAAGTCAGAAGGACGACTTCACTGAACAACTCTCTACATAAGAAATACCTGTGTGTCGAAAGTTAATATTCGTCACTTGGGAAAATGAATGTGGCTATCAAAGTAAGTGAGCATATTACTTCGAAGGAATAATTCTAGAAAAAATAGAATTAGATTGAAATCACACGTCTTGCTTTTTCTACAAGCCTTTAGTAGTATAAAATTGTATGACTGGAAACAAGTAGCTTAACATCTCCAGCTCTCTGGAAGAAAACAATTGAACTTGGGGGAACGATAAGGTCCATTTGGACTACTCGAATCTATAATCCCATATGCAATAATTAGCACTTTAAGTAGGGATTCTATATCTATGGTACAATCAGAGCGATGAAAGAATAGAACCCTGGTTGGTTAAACTGATTTTTCTCCTAACAAGTGCTTGTCTCGGCTAAAGTATAAGACTGAACGAAAGCTCGATATAGTCAGGAGGCCAACGTTTCAGAACTTGGGGAAGACAAAGAGATTCACTTGCTAAGTAATGTCTAGCCAAGAGGCTTTCCAGTAGCAATACTGGCCAGGCGCAGAAGCAAGAAGCCAAAAGGGGTTAAGCTTCTACAAGCCGGATGAATAACACTCAACATCACGGTAAATCCAAAACAATGAACACAAATTAGTCATGTCAGTGCTTGATAGAGTTATGGAATGAAGTTAAGGGATGAGCAATTTACAGCAGGTTAGGAAGAGAAACTCAAGACATGGGACGAGGCTAACAAAAACATCCTGGTTAAGTGTTATTCTTGTGGTGCCTTCACCAATAAATTTAGAAGCAGCCACACATGGTTTCTGACTATCTTGACCTTATTGGACACATTGAAGTATCATTAAAGAGAGAAGGATGTTATAGCAGAGCAAGGAAAGTGAATGAATAAATGTTTCCCTTATTTTAAGGTCACTTCTGCCAGAATAAATGAATTTAATAACAATTAGGAAAATATGCCACCTCTGTATGTGTAAAGACTCTTAAATATTATAAGTGGTAGAAATCTTTTGTCTTGAAAAGTGACCACCACACTTTACCTAGCATAGCTAATGAAATTAAAATGATATATTTTTAAGGAATTTACTCCTGAAATCATTGTTGCACTATATGCTAACTTGGATGTAAATTTAAAAAAAAATAAAAGAAAATAAAATTTAAAAAAATAAATAAAATAAAATGAGGGGAGACTGAAAAAAATGATATATATTTTTTAAAGTAAGCCAGATTCCAGATAAATCAAAGGGAGAGAGAAATACTGGGAGGTAATTATCTCCACTAAGAATAGAACCACTAAGGGGCTCCTGGGTGGCTCAGTCAGTTAAGCACCCGACTTCAGCTCAGGTCATGATCTCGAGGTTCCTGAGATTGAGCCCCATGTCGGGCTCTGTGCTAACAGCTCAAAGACCGGGGCCTGCTTCAGATTCTGTGTCTCCCTCTCTCTGCTCCTCCCCCACTCATGCTCTGTCTGCTCTTGCTCTCTCTCTCTCAAAAATAAATAAACATTAAAAAAAAGAATGCAACCATTAAAACATGGCATTGTCAGTCTACGGATAGCTTATTGAGAAACACAGACACCCCCCTTAGCTGTAGTCACAATAACCACATCTTAGAAAATCTTCATTGGGCATTGAAATGCTCCTTACTCCTGTAGACCCCCAAAGTTATCAGGAGAAAAATTAATAAGGATGTAAATCTGTAGGTTGGATGTGTAAACTACAAGTCCTACAAAAAAATAATCTTAAATATCTGATTTCGCGGGTCAGCATTTTCCCAGAAATAAGAGATCCTCTTGTCTTGCTGACCATGCCAACTCCATGACTCTTCAGCTCATATCTTCCGGGTTTTGGGAGCAATTCAGTTGGCTCTCTGGTCTTCCAGGTGCTAAGATGAATACTGGTGCAAGCTTTCTGAGTCTCAAGCTGTTCTCCTGCAATTAGCGCGAAGTCAGCTTCTGATGTGGGTAACGCGTAGCTTCTGTCCTGCCTACAGCCATTGTTTTCCTCCATTTCCTCTCTTCACACAGGAGCCAGGGGCCAAGTCCTCATCTGTTCACAAAACTGGCTTCACACATCCTCCTCACTGAGGAAATAGCTTCGCTGTGGTTTACATCTCAAAATATTTATTCTTATCCCTGAAGCATTAGGGAATAAACACTGCAGTCGTCCACTTCTTGTGTGTACAACTTAAAAGTGAAAGATTCACTCCCCTTCAAGAGCTGTTGGCGGTGTTGACCCCAGTTGACATGTGAATGCTTTCAGTGAATATAGGAATAATCTCAGATACAAAATTCAAACATAAAAGTAAAATGTTCGTTCTCTATATTGATTTGCCACGTTAAATTATTCCAGAGTAAGCCTTGTTGAGTTGAAAAGCAACAAAACAAGAAAAGAACACAGCTGCCCACTCAGCACAGTGCGTCACAAGCTTTCAATCTCTCACTTCCGCCTCACGTTTGGCTTCACTGAGCTCCGCATCACAACTCTGGCTATTGGCCTTGTCTACACCGTTTTGTCCAGGTAAAGCTTTATGAAACGCCTATGGAGTTACATCGCATGGGAGTATAAGAACACCAAGAAAGTCCTGAATGCTTGATGTGTTTAATAAAGCTGGCTAACGTCCTTATTTTCTCTATTTGCATGAATTCCTACAAAATTTCTGTTGCTTATTTTTTTCCACATAGAATAAACCTCAGAAGATTGCATTTTAAATGCCCTCCCCATGAAAAATATACAACGCGAACTCAAACTCTTGACTACTATTGAGGAGTAATTTGGGAGAATTGGAGACTGTCACCACTGGATAAATTAGAGAACTAACAATAGTGTTAAAGAAATCTAAAGACAGGGTTTTAAAAACATTCAAGAACACTTTTGTAAAGATGAGATAAAGGGTTCTACTTAAGAATTATATCTCTAAATAAGAATTGTTCAAGAGGATGTTTTTTATTATTATTTTTACTTTTACAAATTCATAGGATAGTTTGCATTTTAGTAACTGCTAACATTGTTTTTCAGGGTCATATTTTTTTTTATAAATTCCATTTAGAAATGTAAATGTACCAAAAATATTTCCTTGTATAATTATCACTTTCTGATCATATAAGTGCACATTCATTGTATAATATATATATTTAAAAAAACGTAAAAAATTTTAATTAAAAAAAAGGTGATTGCCATTTAGTGATGGACTGAGTTTGAGTTGTTCAACTCCATAATTTAAATTTTTACTTCCACACAAAGCTTCTCTACCTATACACTTACCTATCTCTCTTTCCTTCTCTCTCTTTCTCTTAAACTCTCTCCATAGACTCACGCACACACACACAATTACATACCATAGTACAGTATTATGTATTTTAAATATATAGATTACAGTGTACAGAAATAATATTCTTTCTGAATTTTTAAATTCAGTTTTATATGGTTAAAAATTGTCATCTTGATCATGTATAATTCTACTTATGATTTTTTTACCACTTTCTTTTGGTAAATTTAGCATAATGATTCTAAAAAGTATATTATATTGAGCTGTAATTCATCAGATGTTAATAGATGTTATTGAACTAATTTGGTGATTATGATGTCAAATATCCTCAGGAAGTTGTGTTTTGCTTTTTTTTCCCCACTGCATCGCTTTTCAGAGTCTTTAATAGACTAGTGTGTATTATGACTATCCAAGAGTAGTTTTTATATTTAATATCACTATTTAATTTTGACTTACTTTGAAAAATGTCAACCTAACAAAACACTGTGAGGAACTTTTTACTTCTACAACTTGACTATTTATTTGGTTACTTGTGATATATATTTCATTATAGCCTATTTAATAAAATAAGACCTGTTTTCAAGATGTTTTAATATTGTGAATTTTATTTTGATTTGTGACATTATACATCAATGTATGCGTGCATCTGTGATCCCCCCTAGACAAGAGTTTTAGAATATGATTTGTTGTAGGAATAATAGGCATAATGTAAATAATTTCAGTGACTTTTGAATTACAGTGAAAGAATGACCACAAGAAAATTTTACCTAGTTAGGCCCCATCTAGAATTATCTATGAGTGTCTGCTTCTCCATGTTTTCGTCTCCATTTTCATGTTTTCCATTGGATTTTCTTATCTTTTTATATTGAAATATCTCAACCTTATTTGACTTTGGCAATAAAGAATTTAATTGTATTGTTTCCCTTAATTTTGCTTGCCTTTTTTATGCTCGGACATAGAGTTCATATTACTCTTTATTTCGTAATGTCCTTGCAAGGACTTTTCTCTTGTGAACAGATAGATGTATTTTTGGCCCCAATCATATACTCTTCCCTGTACTCCCACCTTGGCTATGTGACTTTGCAGTCTTTCCCACCAACACGGCAGATTTTATTTCCCTACCCTGTGTTTCATGGTCAGGCATGTGACCTGTGATAACCAAAAGATTTCAGGAGAACTAAAGAATGTGCCTGTGTCATGCCTAAGACTTAGGACATCTTTCAGGATTTTCCTTACTCAGTTTTGCCTCTGGCATTGCCATGGGAATGGGCTAGTGTGATGGTTCCCTGAGGAAGATGACAGATATGTGGAACAGAACCAGGCTTGCTGTGTCTGACCTTTCACTGCTGACTCCTAGGCCCCCTGCAGCTGCTCAAAGTTGAGCCTAGAAAAGTTGAAGCACTAACCATAACCTGAAGACACATGAGTGATGATGAATAACTTATATTTTACACCACTAAGTGTTTAGGTTTGATATGTAGCAATAGTTATCCAGTGCATTCATCTTGAGACAACATAAAACTTTGCATTTTCTTTTAGAATATCATAGGGGTGCCTGGGTGGCCCTGACGGTTGGCCGTCCAACTTCCACTGGGGCCATGATCTCACGGTTCGTGGGTTGGAAACTCGCATCCAGCCCTGCACTGACCGCTCGGAGCCTGGAATCTGCTTCGGATTCTGTGTCTCCCTCTCTCTCTGCCCCTCCCCCCCCGTCTCTCTCTCTCTCTCTCTCTCTCTCTCTCTCTCTGTCAAAAATAAAAATAAGCATTAATTTTTTAAAGAATATTATAAAACCATTTATATGTATTTGTGTTCTAAATTTATTCTGTTAAAACTCTCCATATTTAAAATTGGTTGAGAACTTAGTAGGAACCAACCTCTCTTCTAAATGTGTTATATACATTAACATGATAAAATATCTTTACCAACTTTTTTGGATGGCTAGTGTTTTCATCTTCATTTTACAGAAGAGATAACTAAGATGAAACGAGCTTAAATGATTTCCCTAAAGACCGAGAACCAGCAAGTTGCAAAGACAAGCCTCAAAATGATGCTGTCTGAATGGAGAGTGTTTTCTTAACTGCTTAAGTTAGTTAAGTTCCACCTCTCAGTACTTACCCGGTTACTGCACCACAATTTATTGAATAAGAACCCTCTTCATGTTAAAAACCATATTTATCATGTGTTTGATGTGGACAGAGCTGTGGTTCTCGTTAGACATACTTTCGTCTTTCCAAATAGCCAAGAGGTAAAGTTAACCCCTACCTCTTAACTTACTCATCTTCTCATAAAAGTTTATTTTATGTATATAGGTATATACAGAGAAAGGACAAGAATAGCTATGGAAGGGGAAACAGTTAATGCGGGCTAAATGGCTATCCTTCAGCCTCTCACATTAAACAACTGAAGTTGTCACAAACAAACTTTTTTAAAATCTTATCTCACACCAGGGTTTACGTTAGAACATTCTTCTAGGTCTTGGTTCATGGAAATAAGCCAGATGGAAGGGCTACTCCCTAAAAAATATAGAGGAAAATCAGTGTTTCCTTTTATTAGCAGACATCTAAAAATCATCACTGAGTCACTTCAAAATGATTATTTGGAGTCACTTGTTTGTAACACTTTATCTCTGACTGGTACAAACGTCAGGGACTTTTTGTTCCCTCCTCTGTTTTTGAAAGCTTTGCTTGGAAGGTAATCTTGCCAACACTATCCCGGCTCAGATGTGTGGCTAAAACAATTGTTTTCTCAAATCCTCATTTAACATGGGATCCCACAGCCAGCTTCCCTAAATTTAGATCAGAAAGCTGCTTTACAGTTTGCAAGGACATCACACTACTGCCATGATCGACAGTTACAACTTTTCCCCTTTACATTTTAAAGCTCTGTTAACACTCACACGTGGATGCTTTAGTTTCAGAAACTGTCTTATGTTCACACCCTTATGTAGTGTGAAGCTGAAAGGTTTGGAAAAAATTCCTCCTGAAAAGTAACTTAAAAATCTTAAAAGGATGACTGTAATTGCGGAATATTACCGCTAGTTGCTCACCAACTTTTCTCTAGTGTAACAATAAGACTTTTTTTTTGGGGGGGGGGCAGAGTAGTTGCTTTAGTTTTCATATTTTGATGAAGAGAAAAATCTAATGGTATAAAATAGACTTTATATGTACATATGACGTTTCTGAGGCATGTTTTTGTGACGAAAGTGAAAAAAAATAAAATTTTACAATAGAGAGTTTTAAGTAAAGCAGCATGGTGCTAAATATTTCCCCCAAATTTTAGCTGTAAAGGCCAGTATTAGTTATCTATCGGAAGGTGATAAATTACTTCAAAACATAATGGCTGAAAACAACAATTGTTCATTATTTCCATGGGTTCCTGCGAGTCAGGATCCCAGATGTAGTTCCGCTGAGTGCCTGCAATTCAAAATCTCTCTGAAGGCTACATTCAAGGGGTGGAAGAAGGAATGCAGCCATCTCTAGGCTCAGCAAGAGGGGGGTGTGTTTCTGAGCTCACTCACTTTCCGCTGGCTCCTCTCAGATCCATGTTGATTGGTGGCCGAAGGGAGACATCATTCTTTGCCCCATGGGCTCTCCTAAGGGCCTCTCACAACGTAACAATTTGCTTCTCTCGGAGGCAGGGGAGGAGAGAGATAGAAGCGAAGACTATTTTTGTAATCTAATCTTGGAAGTGACAGGTATTTTTTATGTATTTTATTCATTAGCAGTGAGTCACTAGATCCAGCTCACATTCAAGGATAGAGGATTACTCCATGATGCTAATTTCAGAACACGGATTTAAGGGCCATTTTAGATACTATGACGGGTCAGTTATTTTGTTTTGTTTGCTTTTGTTCATTTCTCTTCACACTCTGGCAGATGTACTCTCCAGAGTTGAACTTTGAGATATATAAAATATGCCTTGAAATCAAACTGTAAACTTCTGACTTTTTTCTGAAAACAAAACCAAAAAAAACAAACAAAAAAAAACTTTTTCCAATAGAGACATTCCTGCAGCATACAAACGTAGCATTTTGAAATCGGTTTTAAATTCCAGTCTGACATTGTTCTGTCACAACAACTACATTCATGTTCCTGTGTATGTTTGACTCTGTCTTTACCAGACAGTGAGAAAAATTAGTTTTTAAATTGTTCATGCCCAGCATGTGTCACTATTCACAATGCTAGTGATGTCAATAGTATTAGGCATTTTTTGAAAATTAAATGAAGGGTAAGTTTTACGCCTAGTAGTTTCAAAATAGGTTGTATGTTTTCTCTTTTATTTTTCCTACTTTAGGTTTATATATATTCTTCAGATTGAATTGTAAGCTATGAATTGCTTTTTGGAAAAACTGGTAACTAAGCATAGAATTAACTACTTCTTCAACCTTTCCAACATTCTAAAATATATTAATTTTGGAATTTCTACTTCCAAGGGAGTGCATTTGAGAAATGTCTTTAGAAATTAGCCCGGTGTTTATTCTCTTTTTTCATGTATTCTGTTTTCCACACAACTTCTTCATGGACAAAATATCATTTTAGCAAAACATGACAATATGTTGTTCTTAAAGTTGGAATTTACCCTGACCACCTGAATTTATTTTGGAAGTGTTAGTCATAGAAATTTTAACCAACAATTTGATAGTGTTTTATAATTTGCATGGTGCTTTTTCTTGGATTTTATTTTGATGATCATAATAGGCTTATTGAGAAAAACATATTTGTTATATTCTGTTCTATTTATGGGTAAATAAAGGTGATTAAGGATAATAACTGACTTACAGATAGAAAACTAGTGGAATTCACAATTTGGGACTGGAATTGAGACTTACACCTAAGTATTAACCAGTACTTACTTTTTAGTCATTTCTGAAACAATTATGCTTTTTAATTTTCTATTGTCCATTTTAAAGGCAGTGTATACAGGTATTTTTGAATCTTACTATATTTCCTAAAATAAGAAAACCTTAGGTTTCATTTCACCTAACCGTTAGTAGCTTTTCTCTCACCGATTTTCTCCTTATCCCCCACCCAAACCACAGAGTTCATAGAAACAGCTATGGGGGAAGCACAATACGGAGATGGGTTGATCTGTTCTGACGTTCTGACCACAGATGTCACAAAAGTCCCTCCAATAATAAGTTTTGACTGGATTATTCTGCTTACCGTCTTTACATTTAATAAATTAATACCAACATTTGTCTCATTGCTCAAATCATAAAACTTAGAGTCAGGAGATCCTTTTGTACTCTCAGTACTTCACCTCCACATCCTGTCTGTCTTCCAGGTCTTCAAATATATCTGCAATATGTTCACTTTCCTGCATCTCTATGACCACCACCTTAGTCCAAGCCACCATCAACTTCTGATTATTCTGCTCCTAACTGGTTTCTTGCCCTTGGTCCTTCACAAATCATTCTCCAAACCAGACAGTAGTTTAGGGGCATAAATAAAATCACATGACTGTCCCTGCTTGAAATCTTTTAGCACATCCTAATGGCACTTAAAACAAAAGCCGGGTTCTCAACTGTATTATTTAGGTAATTCTGGCTCATATTACAGGTAGATACATCTCCAACTTGCAATGGTGTGAAATAAACGTTTGTTTTTGTTCACATGAAATCTGAAGCTAATCTTGCTGGTTGCCTTATAGCTCACTCTTAATGGTGATTAAATAGGTCAAATATATTTTTAATTGATTAATTTTGGGAGAGAGACAGAGACAGAGCGTGAGCAGGGGAAGGGTAGAGAGAGGGAGACATGGAATCTGAAGCAGGCTCCAGGCTCTGAGCTGTCAGCACAGAGCCCGACAGGGGGCTTGAATCATGAACCGTGAGATCATGAGCTTAGCCGAAGTCGGATGCTTAACCAACTGAGCCACCCAGGTGCCCCTAAATAGGTCAGATCTTTTGAAGTTCTGGTTCCACCAATTTCAACAGGCAACCTTCAACGTTTTTATTGCTTACATATCTGAACTAGAGAAAGACACAGAGGATCATGCATGGGAATTTTTGTTAACCAAGCTTAAAGTGATAGGGATATGTTTCTTGAACGTTCTAAGCTTACCTCTAACTTCTTCCTTTGTTTGGCTTTGTCCTCCATTTAGAACACTGCTTTCTAAAATTCATGTCTTTTCTTTTTTTTTTTAATTTTATTTTTTTTATTTTTTTTAACGTTTTTATTTTATTTTTGAGACAGAGAGAGACAGAGCATGAAGGAGGTAGGGGCAGAGAGAGAAGGAGACACAGAATCGGAAGCAGGCTCCAGGCTCTGAGCCATCAGCCCAGAGCCCGACGCGGGGCTCGAACTCACAGACCGTGAGATCGTGGCCTGAGCTGAAGTCGGACGCTTAACCGACTGCGCCACCCAGGCGCCCCTGAAATTCATGTCTTTTCTTAGCTGTCGACTTCTCAGAAAAACCTTTCCAAACAATGAAATGCAACAATTCCCTATCATTCTGTTTCAGAACCCTGGATTATTTCCCATCCCTATCACAACCTCAAATTGTCAGATTCATTTATGTTTTTACTCATTTATTATTTGTCTACCTGCCTCCCTATAAGTTTCCCTCAGAATGGAGATCTTGACTCTCATGCTCACTGCTGTATGCTAGCACTTAGAACAACTGGTAGCTCATGGGCACTTAATAAAGACATTTTTGAATGAATGAATCAGGGTGCATATGAAACTGATCATCATTTCTATTAAAAATATATATATAATTAAGAGAGGTAATTCTTTGCCGGTGAAATTAGAGGAAGGAATCATAAGAAGGGATTAAGGAAAATCCCCAAATTTGCATAGTGAGTCAGAATTTGACTGAGAATAGAAATCAGAGTTTCAGACACCTTATCTAAGCTTTATTTCAGAACTGTGCAGCAGTTTTAATTAGCAGTGAAGCATTTCCATATATAATATTCTTTAATTTCTCAAGAGACATGTCTACACAGGTTCTTAAAAGATTTAACTCTGCTCCCTCATCAACTCCTCCACCTCCTTTATTCTTGCTAAAGAGGAGAACTGTTAGTTCAAATGCAAGAGAAACTTTGAAGTCTAAAATGAAAAACACTGTTTGTGATCTGCGAAGGTTTTTTTTCCCATATCGCTCTCTCCATTTTATTTCCTACCTTATATAGGTTTTAACCAGAACAAAATTATATAAAGAAATAGTTATACAATAATATTTAGAAAATGTTAATTATTAATATAATTAAAAATAAAAATGTATGTTATCCTCAACCAGCAATAATATCAACGCTAATCCCACTTGTATTTGTTCAAAGGTCTAGTTTAAGATTTGAATTTAAAGAAAAAAAGGGAAACATTATTATTACAAACCGTGACAATTGTCACTAGCTTTAGGAAATACTTTATAAGTAAATCAAATTATATTAGAACAAAGATCGGTAACAGTGCTTTCAAGGTCTAGGTAATAATTCTTTTATTCAATACAGTGAAATTCTGCTCTAGTAAAATAATATGAATAGCCTCAATAATTTGCCCAGTCTCTTAGAACTTATATAATTGGATTGTAAATCCTTCTAATGAGATTTGTCCTTTGTACATCTCGAACCAGGTTTTTTTTTTTTTTTTTCCTGATTTTGCCTCTCTTTAAGTTCATATATTTTAGTATCAGGATCTAAGTGATCTGGAAATGGCAGGGCCCTTAGAGAATGAGTACTGTGTAGGGCAAATCTAACTGGCTTCCATATCTCAAAGTCTCAGGCAGTATTTTATTTCTAAATCTTCCAAATGTTGGATTTCAGTGATGATAATTTGCCAAAGGTAAGAGATAAAAAAATTATTTACGACGTGGCAAGAATAACACTCTGAGAACATAGAAGTAAAACTTATGTGCTAAGAATCTTAGTTTCAGCTAAGTTGACAGTGAGGAATACTGTACCTCCATTTCATACACAATTGAAGGAAACATTTGACTGTAGAAGTGGGTGTTGGAGAATTTCCATGGAGGCCATCTGTGCAAGGGAAAAAACAAGGTTATGTGAAATATGGCAGCAAAATCAAGTAAATGTCTTGACTCTCAAGTGAGTGCCTGGGAGGAGTTGTAGGATGCATAGCAGGAGATGATAGCAAGAGATCTAGAAGAAGAGAAACCTGTAGTCAATTCCTGTTGGATGCCATTTTCTAGCTGTGTGTCTTGAGATAAGTTACTTGATCTCTCTGATTCTCATTTTCTTATATTTAGAATGTAATTATAAATAAGTCAAAGAGTTATTGACAGTATTAAATGAAATGCAATGCTGTATGTAGTGAGTTCAGCATAACTATGCTGTGCTGCTGCTTATGATGATGATATGATGAGGCACGATCGTAAGTAGTCAACTTACTCAAGTTTGTCCTTCATATCAATATAGCTTTTTTCTGGTATCATACCTATATGTAGACTCTGTATTGTTTTATAACGTTTCATACAATGTGGACTATTCTATAGCTGTATAACATCAGTTAGATCATAAATTGGCTTTAATACTGTTTATGTGCCATTACGTATCCCCTGACAATTTTCTACTATAACCTTTGAATTTAATATTGTTAAAATCATCCTTTATTTATATTGATTTATATCTGAAGCAAAAAGGACGAAATATTAAAAATTAAATATAAAGAATATTTTGTGCTCTTTAGCTAACACTTCATTTGTTCAAAATTGGTCCACCTTCTTAAAAAGCAGGTCAGCAGGAAACGTTCTATGTGACAAATTACCCCAGGAAGGCTATAATAAAAAATAGATCTTCTGGAAA
Source organism: Prionailurus viverrinus (assembly GCF_022837055.1). Lineage (NCBI taxonomy): Eukaryota > Metazoa > Chordata > Mammalia > Carnivora > Felidae > Prionailurus > Prionailurus viverrinus. The sequence continues at coordinate 139,096,720 of NC_062569.1, read as the reverse complement.
ATGATGAGATTATAAAATAGTTCAAATTTTGCTTTTGTCTCCAGTTTGGATTATTTATACCCACCATTTATGCACATAGCACAAACAACTGAAATTTGTATATTTACATGTTAATTACATTAGTCATGGTAAAGATTCATGAATTTCTTTGGTGTTCAGCAGCTTAATGGAATTTATAAACAAATCCAATGAATCAGACACCTTCCTTAGGTATAACTAAAACTTAAGGACATCAAACTCCCATATGAAAGCCTCCAAGATCTGTCATTTTTGCTTTCTTGAGAAGCAGGCCAGAAGGAGACATGCAGAGTCCACATGTTGAGAAAGAGGAGAGCTGGGTCAGAGGTGGAGGGGTAGAGGGTCTGGAGTGAGAGAGTCTCAATGCCTGCCATTTGATTAAAAGGGCACAAACAGCCTCATGTAGAATAGCTGAAAGAACCCTGGGCAGCAAGACAGATGGTTTGCCTCATTCATCCATTGATTCATTCATCCATCCTTTCTTCAACATACACCTAACTAAAATCATGTAATTCATTTTCCAATTTGTTAACATCTTGGACTATCTTTGACAGCAAATTCAAATAAAGATTGGTGCCATTCTGCCCTAACATTAAACTTTTCTTCTTCCTTCCTCAAAGAAAAATCCAGAATCTCAGAAAAAAGAAAGCTAAAAAGAACTTTTTTTTAATTTAGCAAAGGATTTTTTTCCCCTGCAGTCCGGCACTACTCAAAATCTCCAGTACTTAATCAGAAAATGAAATGGTAAATAGATGAAGTATTTCTATTTCAAACTTTGATAATTACTTACATTTAGAATGTATGACTCTTGTGAGACTGGGGTCTTTAAGTATTTCATTTCCAGCTAAGGTAATGAGTACATTATAAAAGAAATGTGTAGAAGATTATTATAATTTAGTCACTTTAAAAGAACAAATTTCAAAAATACAACAAAATGAGTAGTTACTTCCCTGAGTAGATGAGTGAGCACGCTGTAAGGACCAACATGTACTTAAAATTTACTGTAATTTCCTGCGTGGATCACTCCCACCTCCTTGATTAGAGTTAAAACTGCCTTAAGGTATACAGTACATTCATCACTGTAAGAAATGAACACGAAGCTATTCAGGGAAAAGAAGGGACAAAATATAAGACTTTGTCAAAAGAAAGCCGTTCTACCTACCATCACACTTTAGAAAGCACTAAGAGTAGTCATTATTTTTATTGGCTTACATAAAAAAAGTTTTCAAGAAAACTGATCATTGAAAAATCCTATGCCATTTTAAACATATTATAATAGATATTTAAAAATTTTTTTTTTTCAACGTTTATTTATTTTTGGGACAGAGAGAGACAGAGCATGAACGGGGGAGGGGCAGAGAGAGAGGGAGTCACAGAATCGGAAACAGGCTCCAGGCTCTGAGCCATCAACCCAGAGCCCGACGCGGGGCTCGAACTCACGGACCGCGAGATCGTGACCTGGCTGAAGTCGGACGCTTAACCGACTGCGCCACCCAGGCGCCCCTATAATAGATATTTAAAAGAAAAATATTTTGGAAACTATAGGGAGGAACAGTAGGAGAGATAGGACATGGAGTTTCTTCTTGATTTTTCTGTTCCTGTTTAGGTCGTCCCACATAGGAGTAGAATTTGATACGAAATATATCACCTGATGGGCGACTGGGTGGCTCAGTCGGTGAAGCATCCAATTCTTGATTTTGGTTCAAGCCATGATCTCATGATTCATGAAATCAAGCTCCGCCTCGGGTTCTGCACTGACAGCATAGAGCCTGCTTGGGATTCTCTCTCTCTCTCCCTCTTTCTCTGCCCCTCCCCACCCCAGGATAAAATAAATAAATCAATAAACTTAAAAGAAAAAAGGAATAGACCACTTGACCTGGAGGGGTGGAACTGCCCAAACTGGGTAAGGTAGATTGGATGTTATAGAATCCCTAATTCATAATCACATTTTCAGGGAAACATTAGATATGAAGTGATACTGAAAGTAAAGTCACGATTTCAATGTAAGACACATTTGTGTCCTCCTATGCCTGAAGTCTTTTCCAGTTCCTTTCCATTCGCTTTTCTCCCAGAGCCCCAGTGTGTGCACAGGTTTCTAGCTGTCAGAATTTTGTCTAACAAAACCAGTCTCCAATTTTCTTCTTCTAATTCCAACACTATAAATATAAAAGATTGGTATTTATTTCCTTATGTCAGCAATTCAAATTAAGCTACAGACCCCTCAAGTCTTTTTCACTGGTTCTTTGAAATTTCTCTCAATTGTGGCCCTGCAGAAAGGCCATTTTTTATATTATGTTCCACATGGCAACAAAGTTGAGCATTTAAGCCAGGCCAATTATGACAGGGCATCCCTACTGGAAGACTGATTCAAAAACAAGCACTAAGACTCAGGTTGACCAGTGAGAATTATCCTGTGAAGGTTCTTTCTGAGAACGATGGGGAGTACTATTTTCCTTTTGGATCATTAGCCGTAAGTATTATTTTATATATAAAATAACAAATAAATACGGTATGATTTCCAGGAGTTATCCTTCTTGGTTAGACAATTGTCTTTCTGCTGGAAAAATGAAAAAAGTATATACAAAAAGAGAAGCGTAGATACGCTGACTGGAGAAAAGGAAGCAGATTCATGGAAGCATTATTTTCACCTTGATTCTAAGTCTACCTGAAACAAATCTGTTTGTTACATGAACTGATCATTTATGTTAGAGTCGTGCTTCTGTAATACGTATGGGGAATGAGTTTACTCAGATGAAAGCATTTATATCAGTGACCAAATAATTAAGTTGTACAGATCATGGGACTATAGATTTGTGAACAATAGAAATATGTGTAAATATTTATTGTCACGTGATAATGTATAATACATTTGTTTAGTCTGTATAGGGCTTACGGTTTTCAAAGATTTTACAAGTACTTGCTACAATTATTTTTCTGATTTATTTAACGCAAGCATTAGCTAGATTTTTGTTGTTGTTTTTACCACCACACAGCTAATACATATTCAAGATAGATTAGAATTCAAATGTTTCAATGTCTATTTCCGGACTCTTCCTGGATAATGGATACTTTTTTTCCTTTGTGTCATTCCTTCCCTACTCTGACTTCTCCCAGCTTCTGTCCACTGCTTTCTCACTGATCTGCTGGATATTCAGTAATGTGGAGACACACAATTCTGCAGTGTTCTCCAATACCCATTCCCAACCCCTCCCCACCCACAGAAACACAATGTTCTATGTAGCATAATCTGTACTGTAGAAAGCGTGAATCAATAGAGGGAGGATGAAAGTGTAGACATAAGAATGATAAGCACACGGTGACGTAAGGCTTCTTGTGTTTGCAACTTACAAACATTTGATTTACAGAAATTTCACACATGTAAAGCAGTGAGATTATATAGACAGTGAAATCCTCATGCTAACCCCTTCCTTTTTCCCGCTTACAGAGGTCAGAACTCTTTGCTATTCAATTAAAGCGGCTGAGCTATATGCAATCCAACATATCACTTCCTTTAAAAGAATGTAGACCATTAGAAGAAGAGGGAGTCTGAAAATGTCTACTCCATCTGTCTTTTTCTTACTGGGCCAAACACCATGCCAAAATTTAGGGAATTTTCTGTTTTCACTAATAGCGAAGAGGGGAAGATGCATTTCTTTGCATAAACATTGCAATGTGGGGTTGCTAGAAAGTGGGGTAGTGGACGGTAGAGTATTCCCCAAACTGAAAAGGCATTTTGACACCAGAAAATAAAGGGAGTGACCCCATACAATTTGCACAGTGTTTTATTCAGGGTAATGTACTGACAGGCGGGATCAGGCAGAGAAGGAGGCACAACAGCTGCGTAGTTATTCTCTGCAGAGTCTGGACTTCGGTCCACAGATTTCATAGAGCAAGAGGACACACAAAACGGCCATTTAATGAGATCAAAGTTTTCACATGCACCTCAAAGGGTTTGGCATGCACTTAATTGACAGCTATCCTTTAATTTGATCTCATGGCACCACTTGTGCATCAGGAAGGGGAAAGACTATGCTCTTGCTAACAGATTCACGGGAGGCCAAAACATACCTAGCCTTAATGGGCATTTCTAAGGTATGTGTATTAATTTCCAAGAGGTCCAGAACACATAGCCCCAGTGGGGGTCATCAAGCGAACATGAACAAAATGGAGGGCCAAAGATAGAGCCAATATTGTCAGCATTCCTACAGGGATACACTTTGAAAGGAGAGTAGAGCAATAGGAAGGTAATTGCTCAGAACGACATCTCAAAAAAGATTTTTATTTATTTATATTTTTGATATGGGAAACATCAAAGCAGATTTCAAAGTTGATTGTAGGTTCCTATAGAAAGGCAGCATATTCTGTTTTTGACTCTTGATTTTTCCACACACACCTAGAATAGTTTCCTGACAGCCGATGAGAATGAGCTTCTCAAACCCTTGGCTACAGGAAACCTAATCAACATAGGACCCTAGCGGCTTTGCTTGGAAATTCATCCCTGCGATGTGTGCCAAGACATTTTTCCCATTGATTGCTCCTTGTTGATAACTGAATGCGGCAGGGAAACTAAGGCAGACCCTTTCCTGAGAAACATGGGATTCCACTGTCAGCTGACCTCAGCTCAAAACTTTTTGCCATATATACCAAATGCACATTAGCCTGCATGACAGGCTAGGATGTTTCTTCCTGAGTTGCTTCTCTTCTCTTCTTTACTTGGATTCAGGTTTGCTTCCCTTGCATATCAGACTTGGGGTTTGATCTCCCAACTTCCCAGAGTCTTTCCTTATTTTCTTTTGCAGTTATTTCCCTAGTAAAAACCTTACACATTAAACATCTGCTTCTAAAACGACTCAAATTAACACCGATGCCTAGAGTGAACACCTAGTAAATACCTGCTCCTGTTTTTAGCGTCTCCAAAAATGTCAAAGTTGACCATGGCACATATTTAGTTTTGAAATCTTAAAGTCAAAGCAATTTATTTCTTATGATTGTAAGCCTCTAATTTCTAACATGCTAGGTAAACTCTTTATTATTTTTCTATTTGAAGCAAAATATTTTTCTTACTTTACTACCTAAAGACTAATTTATTGCAGGTGGCAGTATGATATGAAAGTCAGAACGTGTATTTCTTTCCTTAAAAAAACTCTGTAAGAGCACATGTTTTAATTTCATTTTGTAGAAATTTCAACGCTTCCAATGCTGGCAAAAATTTTGTCTGCACCTAATTCCAGAATTTCAAAACACTTTCATTATCAAAGAGGAGCACACTATGGATTTTCATAACTTATAGAAAATTTTAAAATCAAGAGTAAGGCAAACATGATATATTTATAAATTAAAAATCCACACTATCTTAAATGTGGCTCATATGAAAATGGGACAATTCATAAATAAGGGATTGCAATTTTCCTCTTATATTGGTAACGTGTGACTTTAACCCTGAGGCCATGATCGTAGCTGGGTCCTGCTCCATCAGAGTGGCATCATGGGATCACAGATGAAGGCTTCAGATGATCTGCTTATTTTCCTCAGAAAATAAGAAAAAAAATCCTTTTTGTTTTCAACATGCTTTCAAGGGTTTTCATCACAAGCAAAAGTCAATCTCCTAAGCAAAACTGGTTGGTAGCTTTGTATATGTACAACACATGTGCCCCAGTAGGAACAGCCAGGGGTCAATATGGTACCAAAGCTCGCTGTGAAAGCTCTTCGCTTTTGGGTTGATGGGGTAGGGTCTGACTGAAATCAAAATGAAAGAAAAATTGTATATTGATGTTATCCAAAGCCACAGTTTTCTCTGCTAGGGACAACACAATCATGTCTACTAGTTTTTGCACGACTTCTCTATCCCATCAGTCTATGTCTACATGATTTCTCTTTTTGAAGCAGTCCTTTCTTTCAATACAGTTGATAGCAAGCTAATCAGGTTTAGGGGCTATAGAATAATATGTAATAGAACAAGATAACTGGCCTTACTTTGTTTCTTTCCTCTGCTCAAAATACTGCTGCAAATGTAAAGCTAAGACCCCTGGAGCTTTGTCAAGCCACAGCTCACAGAGCAACTAATGTATATACATATATTTAACATACATGGCTGCACATGAACACTATAAATAAGCTCCTGTAACTCTAACTAATGCTATTTCTTGGTGAGTGAGGAAAGACCCACTCCCCCATGGAGATTTAAAAAACGATCCTTTACTTTGGAAAATAATTCCAATAGCAGAGCAAAGCGATCGCCCCAGGAAGTTGTCATGTAGCCCAAATCCCTCTGCGGCTCACACAGCCCCTTCCTACCCCACTCGGAAAGAACTCAGGGATACTCGCAGTTAATGAAAAGCTATTTAAACTGTATACGTTTCCTCTTCCAGGATTCTGAAAATCTCCTTTTCAGAGATATTATAAGGAGTAAGTTGTCTCCTCAAGCTCCCTCGGGCACCTTATACGGGGTTTTGCAGACCTTCTGTGATGAGGGCCCCTTCCTAATAGACCCAAGCAAATCTCATGGCGGCCTTTATGGGGCTTCTGCCTGAGTAATAAAACCCTCCTTGTTCCTGAAGAGCCACTCTTGTATTTAGGCAGTCCCTCCGGAAAGTGAGACACATTTATACAAATGTGGGAGGGTGGTAATTAACACTTTTATGACCCATATAATCAAATCTCTCTTTCTCATCATTGCCTCTTATTTGCTTATCTCATAACAAAGCCGCACAAGTCCCCTTTCCTTCCCCAAATCCATTAAATAATAAAGCTGCCCAAGTACAGGGCTGTTCACCTGTGACATAAAAGGGTTGTATTGTCAGCAGAAAATTGAACTTGGCTTTTGTTTCAACAGGACACCAAGTTTCTTTCCATTTTCTCATTATTTGTCTCTACTGTTTTCCAGGTCACAAATGATAGAATGAAATAACCAGATTCTTTTCACAAATACAATGAAACCAATAACTATATATCAATCATCAGGTTTATGCCATTTATAAAACTAAATATTTAAGTTTTGTGGTTTTTTTTTAATTTTTTTTTTCAACGTTTATTTATTTTTGGGACAGAGAGAGACAGAGCATGAACGGGGGAGGGGCAGAGAGAGAGGGAGACACAGAATCGGAAACAGGCTCCAGGCTCTGAGCCATCAGCCCAGAGCCTGACGCGGGGCTCGAACCCACGGACCGCGAGATCGTGACCTGGCTGAAGTCGGACGCTTAACCGACTGCGCCACCCAGGCGCCCCTCTGATACTTTGATTTTAATCTCATGATACCCTGTGCAGAAAACAAACCACACAGTGCTAGACTTCTGACCTGGCCATGCAGTAATAAATGTGTATTGTGTTAATCATAGCATTATTTATACATGGCCAAGAGTTTGGAGAAATTTCTAATAATGAGTCTATCCAAATTTCCTATTGCTTCTTAGATATTTATATCTGGATATAGAGCCAGAATCTTAGATTCAGTATGATTGAAAGCTTATCTTTCTCTTTTGCTGCCCTTCATTGGCTGCAGTATAACTTGACTTCGGTAAGCAGAAAAAAATAGATGCCCTTGACAAAAATGTCCACATCCTAATCCCCAGGACTTCTGGATATGCCATGTTGTATCCCAAGGAAATACTAATTTTGCAAAAGTAATTAAGATTGCTAATCAGTTTTGCTTAAAATAGATTTTTCTGGATTGTCTGGGCTAAGCCAGTGTAATCAGAGGAGTCCTTAAATGGTGAAGGAAGGGGACACAGGAATCAGAATTAGAGAAATAGCATCATGAGAAAGACTCTATCTGCCATTGGAGGCTTTGAAGACGGAAAGTGATTATGGCAGCCAAGGAATATAGACCAACTCTAGAAGCTGAAAAAGGCAAGGAAATGGATTCTCTCCCAGAGCCTCCAGAAAGAATGAAGTCTTACCAACACCTTGATTTTAACCCGGAGATTAGAACCCCTTTTGGACATCTTACCTTCAGAACTATATGATAATAAATTGTGCTGTTTTAAAACACAGAGTATATGCAGTTTGTTACCATGGTAATAGGAAACTAATATACGGCTTTTCATTTCCTTTCCTTTCTCTAGGTTAACAGTATCACCACCTGCTCGATCATCCCAATTAGAAATCTCAGCATCATCTCCAATTCTTCCCTTGTATAACACATGGCCAAGTCTAAAAGATATTCTATTATGTCACTTGTATCCATTACTTCCACTCCATTGATTGTAACATTATCGGGACACATATTCATAATTTCTTGATTGGGCCACTGAAATTGCTTCTGCCATCAGAGATCATGCCATCCATCAAGCTGATATCAGTGTTATTTTCTAAAGCTGCAATATGTGATGAAGGCATCCCTTTGGGTCACAAACTCACAACAATAAAAATAGCTTTTTAATGATTTTCATAACATATAAGTTTAAAAATTTTTATACTGCCTAGAAAACTTCAAATCTCTGAGAAGCTCTTGGAAAATTGAAATGCTAATTTCTGTAAATCTTACTCTTTGTTATTTTAAATATATTAATCCACTTATCAATGACTTGAATTATTTTTATGATTCTAATTATTCTTTATTCATATATCATTCCTGATCCCAAATTATTTTCTGTGCCAGTTAGGATGTCTATACTTTCCCAAGTCAGTGTAGGAAAAAAGCTTTTCCAGTGTGGTTCCTTTACACTCAAAGAACAGATCCTAGAAATTATCCTCACTAAATGCATAGCTTACCTCCACTTTGATTATTGTTTGCAAATGTAAAAATTCTCTGTACAGCATGAATCACTAATGTGACACTAAATTCTTTCTACCAAATATCTCGTATCAGGGATGCCTGGGTGGCTCAATCAGCTAAGCATCCAGCTCTTGATCTCAGCTCGGGTCATGATCTCATGGTTGTGAGTTCAAGCCCCACACTGGGCTCTTCATTGGCAGCACAGATCCTGCTTGAGATTCTCTCTCCTTCTCTCTCTCTCTGCCCCTCCTCTGCATGCACTCTCCTTGTCTATCTCTCTCAAAAAAAAAAAATCTTAAAAAAATTAAATGTCTTATTAAATTGTTGAATCATTTAGATTTTTAAGACAGTACACTAGTGTTTTGAATTTTACCTCCATGTTTTATGTTAATTTGATATTACTAAATTATTACTTGTGAAGTTTTTTCTGGAGATATATATAATCTTATTTTACTTTTTTTTTTTACCATACAGATATATATTAAGGTCATCAGGGACTGATAGAGCCTTGGCCACACATTGGCTTCCTGATTTAAAATGTATAAACATTCTATAGAAGATATTTATGACGTTGTCTCCATGTCTGGAGTATTCCCCTATCCCTGATCTCCAGCAATACCCAAATATAGTTTGAAGTTTTCTTGCATAAACGATTACTCCTGGCTCTTATAAATTATTCTTATGTTTTATTTCATTAATCTACTCTTTCTCAAATCTCCTAATTATACATTGAACTGTTTTTGGTAAAGGCTCAAGAGTGATTTCTCCTTCCGTTAGTTTACTTGAATCGTTTGAAATTGCCAATATGTGACTATTTTTGACTGACAAAATTTTCTATTTTATAAGGTTAAATAGAGCATTTAGCTTAAAAAAATTGTACACATGATGGCAGATACCTATTTTCCAATCTCCCTAAGTCTAATATTCTTAGTCACAGTAAACCTTTTTGTACACTGCAGTTTTTCTGAGTGGAACAATACAAATATGAAATCGAGGGTTTTCTAAGTGTGATTCATATTTTCAAATCAACATATAATACCCTTAGCTAACAGGGAATGGAACATGGGTATTAGCACACATTAAAAACCGACTGAGGACCCCCACATGAAGCACTCAAAAATAGAAGATTCTTTCTTCAAACCGAGTGACCTTTCAGATCCCAAATATCCAGCACTCCCTGGAGTCATAGTCCTTTTAACTTGTTAATTTCATACAACTCCAATCATCTCTGTCCAGCACTGATTGCTCTAATATCACACAAAATCAACAGTTCAAGTGAAAATGTGCATTTGGGAAACCTTTAGAGAGATTCATCAGTAGAATGGATATTAATCTAGGAGAGGATGGATATAACAAAACCCACCTTCACGCATTAGAATAACTCTTAAAGAAATAGATTCATGCAAAAAGTGCATTGTAAATAATTTAGCCAAAAAACAAAGGGTTATTCTTCCTCTAAAGTATGTGAAGGATGCTGGTCACATATTGCTGCTTTGAATTTCACCCACACGTTTTAACCTGTTTCTGCCAGTGATTTGTCTCTGAATACACAACGTGTGATCATATATAGCAAGCAACCTTGCTTGACAAGAGTCAAGATTTTTTGAAGCATGGAATGAAGCTGCCTTTAATCTATGTTCCTGCTTTTATTCTTTTGGAGTAATGGATAAGAAAACTTCAATTCACTAATTCTCATTGACTTACCTTTAACTACTTCAAATTCCTTAGAAGAAAAATTACTGACCTAGGTTTAAATTATAAATGCTGATGCTTTAGTGGCAATGTTACCAGTCATAAAACTTAAATCTCATCCAGATATTTTATTTTTAAAATGCTTTAAAAGTGACTCAAATGTTGTCATAAAATTATGGCCAGATATATAGGCTTCATTTGTTGGGGAGTGGGTGGTAAATTTTGTTTGTTTTGTTTTCTTTGAGTAAGCTCCAATGGATGAACTGATTGGACTTGAATATATATATTTTCCAAATATCAAGATGTTTAAAAAATATGTTTTCTTAGCTAATCAATAAAAATAATTTGTACTTATGTGACTTACTTCTTATGTCTTAAGTTTGAAATCTATGAACCACATGCAGATAAACAAATATTCATTAACATTGGATCTTAAAAGCTTATTTGAAAAAACATTCCGGGGGAGCCCGCGTAGCTCGGTCGGTTGGGAGGCCGACTATAGCTCAGGTCATGATCTTGCCCTCTGTGAGTTCCAGCCCTGCGTCGGGGGCTTTGTGCTGACAGCTCAGAGCCTGGATCCTGCTTCCAATCCTATGTCTCCCTCTCTATGCCCCTTCCCTGCATGCTCTCTGTCTCTCTGTTTCTCTCTCTCAAAAATAATAAACATTAAAGAAAATTTTAAAAAGAAAACATTCCTATTTTCCATCTTCTGGCAAATAAGTAATTAGAGGATTTTTCACAATCAAATACATATTCGTAAAAAAATAAATAAATGAGGGGGGGTTGCCTAATGGCATAAAAACAGAAAAAAATTATTAATTTTTATTTCTATAACACTGCTAACACCAAATTGTTACAAACACTTGCCACCTGTTTCTGTCACTGCCACTTGTCTCCCTCCTCCCTTCCCTCTATTGTTTGAATGGATATTCAAAGGTCTTGGATAATTAATCACGCAGAACTGTTTTAAATATGTCTTTGCCCCAAGAGGCCATTCAAATAATTAGCCTTTTTGCAAGTGTTCAAAGATGTAATACATTATGCCAAGATCATAAAAATCTCCAAATTATTTGCTTCTTTTTGCTGATCTATATTAACCCCATCTTTCAATTCTTTATTCACAATTGTTGAATAAAACATCAACAGAAGATGGCACTGTTTATTCATTGTTTAAAAAAAAATAGCAAATAATCTCTCCACCTTGAACAAAAAAGAAATTTAAAAAGCTACAGTTGAGGAGAATAGTTTCGTTAGAAAATGGAGGGGAGATCCCTAGAATAAAACATAATTTATTTGAAAATGAGAATAGGAGATGGTTTGAAGTTAAATACAGAAACCTAAATTTTGAAATATACTTACTTTCCATTGAAATTGCAAGAACAGATCATCTTATGACGCAATGTTAGTTAAATACGAAAAATATAACTGCCATATGTGATATGAAGAGATTGGAAGGGTGTCAATAATGACGTTAGCGTTTTGTTCCATATTTACTTTTATAAATCCCCAAATCATGGACAAGTTGTTTCTCTCTGAGTTTAAAGGACTTTGTTTATCAGATGGAGGTAATAACATCTACCCTACTTTTGAAGAGCAAGTAAAAATTTAGCAAGCATTCAACTGATAGCTATCATTTTACCACACAAGAATGTAAACATTGTGTAGGGCAAAGAAAAAAAAAATCTGTGTTTTATCATTATATTATCAACATATAGCACCATGTCTGACATTTAGTAGACGCATGACAAATGTCGCTGAACTGGAAGAAGTAACAAAACTGAAATAGACTGTAGATTGGCTTTAAATATTGTTAAAATAACATTCAAGTTTTCAGAAGCAATACGTACATAAAAACAAGTTTTCTAAAGAGGTAGAAAGAAATTTATTTTCATTCTCCCTTTTTAACTGTAGCTCTTAACACTATTACATATAAAATAGATGAGTATATCTGAAAATAAAACAAGGAAAAAATCTGTCCCCATGCAATTACCCAAATTTACAGGCAAGACAAGTTACTTGAATCCAATCTACACTGATTAAATGTGTACATTTAAAATCATCAAACATAGAAGTGATGAGCTTATCTTTTATCTTAGAATTTCACTCCAGAGAAAATTTAAACCTTAAAAACAAAAATTGCAAATACATGTTTAGAAAGAGTTACAGAGTTAAGTAGTCATTCTTGTAGTCCTCTAGTCCCTATGCAATAGAAATTGCTAGTATTCAGTAAAAATAATCTATCTTCTCTTCTTCTGAGGTATATACCTAGCCTATATTTCCCGGTCTTCTTTGAACTTAGATTTGGCCACATGATTGAGTGCTAGCCAATGAAATGTGAATCAAAGTCCTTCATGTTATTGTTATGTGAATGTTTTTGTAAAATGGATGTCCCTCCCACCTCCACCCCCCTCCCCAACAGGATACCAAGAGCAGGGTGGTAATTGAGCTCTATCCAGCCAGGGAAGAATATTTTATCACTGACCTGTTTAAAATGGCCACTGCAGAACATCTCTCATTCTTTCCTCTAGCAAGATCCAGTCAACAAAAGGCTGAAAGTGATGGAAAAGTACAAGATGGAAAAATCTACTTCCCTGGATCGTGGAGATAATTCACTCATGAACCAGGAAAATCTAACTTAAACAGGAGAGTGAGAAATTAACTTCCTTTGGTTTTCAGCATTATGAGTTGTTAGGTCTCTTTTTCCAGCAGTTTGCGTTATCCAAACTAACACTAAAGGAAACAGTGATATGATATCCTGAGAACACATGAAACTTACTACTTCCTTAGCTCTTTCTTAACCACTTTCTTTGCACCATTATATTGCTAATTAACATATCCCAGCCTTTCACTATTTTTACTCACTGTCAATAAGGTGTTTTTAATGGCTGAAAAAATTAACATTAATATTTGCTTCTCTCTGACCCTTCTAAGCTAGAATAAAGATTTTTCTGACTTAACTACTGGTAGTAAGTCTTGTCAAGAGGTGAGAGCCAATTTTGTTTATCCAATCAATAAGCAATTATATACAGCGAGCAAATACTTTTTATTAAATATTGCTATTCCTTAAATTAACAATACAAAATTGTAGCCCATAGACACCTAAATTTTTAGGTTATTTTACAGAAATATCCTAATTTCTATCACCTCTCTGATAAGCCCATCTCTCAAGCCCTTCTCAGATTTGGTTAATTTCTAACATCAACAACAGTAATGAAGAAGGCAGGGGTAGGGAAATGCGATTTGAAACAAAATTGATATTAACTACTTCCATCCCTGTGTATGTGGTGGGTAGATAGGTAGGTGTAGAGGATGGCATAATTCATCTCAGTGGGAGCGAAATATCTCCATTGCTCTTATCTTTCAGTGCAGAGCATTAGTAGAAGCAAGAAGGAAGTGTTAGAAATTCCCAAGTCATGGCTAATTGTTTCCAGCTGAAGAGCCAAACCTGGAGTGGCTCCATAGCAGAACATATTAATAAGTCTCAGATATTGAAGAAAGGAGTTAAGGCCAAGAAGAAAAATCAGAGGAAACAGGTCTATACTTTGCATAATAAAATTAATGGAAATGACTTAGTGGGGTGGAGTGAAAGAGATATAATCTCTAAAGAGAGAGGAGCTGGACAAAGGTTAATACATTTGAATATGCATAAATGCATTCTGTGCGTGGGGATTTTTGTAAGAAGAAAAGCTGGTTATTCTAAAATTTCCCCACTTTACCCTGATTTCGTTCTGTTCTCTGTTCTTTCTCTTTTCTCTGTGCTCTAGGATTCTCACCCTTGCAGGCTGCAACTCCAGCCTCCCTTGACCTCTGGCTTGCAGTTCACCTAAAAGAAGACACTCGCAAGGTTTCAGAGGACAAGAGGAACAACAGGTTCAGGACGTTTCTTCTCTTTTCCCCTTTCTGTTTCACAATTCAGGTCGTGGAATAGCTGCTTCTTTCCGTGTCTACAGGTCTAGATAGGTGGTCCTCCACCATGATTCCAGCTCTCGCCAGCCCATGATAACCTTGTCTCTCCCCTCCACTCCTTTAGGTCTGAGGTAGCTAGACTGTGACAACTCCCCAGCTGGTCCCCTGGGTCCTGTCCACACCTCTTCCAGTTACTGAATTACATTCTCTGAAATTCGACAAGCCTGAGGAGATTTGTTTCTTGCCACAGCATGACTCATACATCGAGAGTGTCATTGACTAGAGACAGAGTTTAATGTCTGGTTTGGCCTTTGTTATTTGAAAAATCTCTACAGGCAGAAATGAGACAAATCAAAGTGTTTGATTGACTTAAAATGCTGATATCATTTTGTGTCCATAAAACATAAAGGAATCATTTGGTGTTTCTTGAGGGTTATTCCCCTGTATCTTAATACAAAATATGCAAATTAATGGCCTTACCTTTTGCAATGTTTTTAGTTATTAACAAGATTTTAAAACACAAGGGATCCCTTTATTTTTCTCTTGAGTAGGTACTCAACTTGGAAAGACTAACTTTCCCATCCCAACGATCTGTGCATGAGATGGTGAGTGGATTCTTCAGCTGAAAGGAAAGAGTGAGAATAGCTACACATGGTCAGACTGGATCAGATCAATCCTTCATCAGGAAAGAATTGAGCGGTCTGAAATTTTGTGAAATATTAGAAACAGAACTCGAAGCTATTTTAATAAATCAAAACTTTATTATTTTTTAGTAGAGCGAAACTTTAAGACAAATCTCACATGATAGGGAAATCTCACCAAACATCGGAGTGGTACAAATCGAGATGAAATGCTAGACAGAATGTTCCTGTTCTCCATGTGAACATGCATTTCTAAAGGTTCTTGGCCCAAAGATCTTTTATGAAACGTCTATACTCATTTGTTGTACTTTGCCATATTCAAGTTCAGTTTCTCGCGTAAGACTGCAAACTCTTTGAGAACAAATTTTCATATTAGTCTTTAAACATGAAGACTGCAATCCATTACTACTACAAAGAGCTTGGGTATTTTTGCATTTTAATTTTTTTTTTTAATTTCCACTTCTCTTGGCACTCTACAGAATCAGGCAACGCTACTATTCCTTCTACATACTCTGTATGGTACAGTAATATAAAGATGCTTAAATCTATATAACAACAGGGGCACCTGGGTGGCTCAGTCAATTGAGCAACAGACTTCAGCCCAGGTCATGATCTGGTGATTCATGGGTTCAGTCCTGTGGCAGGCTATGGGCTGACAGCTCGGAGCCTGGATCCTGCTTTGGATTCTGTGTCCCCCCCTCTCTCTCTCTGCCTCTCTTCTGCTTGAGCTCTTCCTCTTTCTCTCTTTAAAAAAAAAATTATATATATATATATATATATATATATATATATATATATAACAACAAAACTGAGTGCTTTCTGTAAGAGGCTGGGAAGCACTTTAAAAATGTTACTAAATCCCTTATCTCTGCTGAGAGTTTCTTATCTACATGAAATGACTGAAGTGTTTTTCTTGTTTGTTTTGGTTGTTTGGTTTTTGCTTTGCAGTGGTGGGGGGGGGGCATTGTGCAATGCTTAGAAATTTGTCATGGCAACAGCTTGGAGCCATATTTTGGTCCTGCAAGACCCTGTATTTTGGAGAAATGATCACATCTTATGTCTAGTCTATATTGAGTGCTGTATTCCCTTAGCTTTCCTGAACCTTGAATTATGCAAACAGAATATCCTTAGAAACAGAGAAAGGAAAAGAGGCAACAGAGTGTAAGGGAAATGACTTAGTTTCTTTCGGGACAGTTCTTTCTTCTCTTTACCTGAGTTAGCCTGTCCTATTCCTATAGCTTTGAATCTGGGCAAAACCTCACATTACTATTCTTGGTAGAGACCCTGACTTATCAGTTTTTTAAAACGTCTCTTCCTTGGGAGATATATGGTTTCTGTTCATACTGAGACCTGTTTACACAAGCTTGTTAAACTATGGTCTTTTAATATTTTTGTACTCTAAAAATACATATAAAGTGGATTCTTGTCCAAGAAATTTTCATTATATTTTCATCTTAACAGGAAAACCATGGTTATACAGTATTCATATTTTATGCCTGCAAATGAACATATTCTGAGACTAGTGATTAGTGCACATAGTATGATTTTGACTCTATATGTTTACCCATGCTTATTTTATACTATTCTTTAAAAACCCTTGAGTGATTGATGATATTCACTTATATATATAATTTCAATTCAGGTGATAAGTATAGTTATGAAAGTCAATTGGTATTTTAGTATTCTTTGACATAGTAAAATATCTTAAATATTTTATTTTTATTTATTTAAAAAAAATTAATGTTTATTTTTGAGAGAGACAGAAAGAGACAGAGCATCAGCAGGGGAGGGGCACAGATCTCATGGATCTCTGGATCCATGGATCATGAGATCATGACCTGAGTTGAAGTCGGATGCTTAACCGACTGAGCCACCCAGCTGCCCCATTAAATATTTTAATCTCCATTGTTAGTGAAAGTAAATGTCTGGGTGTTAGTCAACAAACTGACTACTAAGTGAAGCAACTGAAAGACATTTTATTTTTTAACTATCTTAACTAAATTTTTAGCTGGTACAATCAAATGCTATAAATTGATTATACAATCACCCTTCTTTTGATCAACTTATCAGAACTGCCCATAGCCACTGACTGATTTCTGCCCTCCTCTTCACTATCAACAGGCTTATTAAGTAATTTAAAAAAATGTTTATTAACCCTCTACTACCTACTAGATCTTGTGCAACATATTGGGGATAAATGAGTCCCACGTATAGCCTCTTTCTTCAGGGGGGAGGAGATGAATGTTGGTCAAGTGATTACATGAGCACAATAAAATATCAATTGTGACAATTGCTGCAACAGAGAGGGGTCAGCAGATGAGCTTAAAATATCTGCTCAGGTCATGATCTCACGGTTCACCAGTTGGAGCCCCACGTGGGGCTCTATGCTGACAGCTCAGAGCCTGGAGCCTGCTTCAGATTCTGTGTCTCCCTCTCTTTCTGCCCTTTCCCAGCTCAATCTCTCTCACTCTTAGATAAAAACATTAAAAAAAAATAAGGATATTTGACTTAAAGAAACCTTGTACGTATTAATTATTAAGGTCTTATCTGGGGGCTCCTGGGTGGCTCAGTTGGTTAAATGTCTGGCTCCTGATTTCAGCTCACACCATGATCTCATGGTTTGTGGGTGCCAACTCACATGGGGCTCTGCGCTGACAGTACAGAGCCTACTTAGGATTCTTTCTCTGACCTTCCTGCTTGCTTTCTCTCTGTCTCTCAAAATAAATAAATAAACTAAAAGAAAAAAAAGGGGGTCTTGTCTGAAGGAAGCACAGGCATTAACTAGATGGCATGGGAAGGAACGAAGGAAGAGTACGTGCAAAAGCTCTATGAAAGGAGAGACTGAAATTTGGTCATAGGGTTGGAATGGAGAGAATGATAAAGATTGTGCAGTCAGAAGAAGAAAAGGTTTAATATGTAATCTTTACCATTTCAGCAGAAGGATACCATTAGAGGACTGTAAACGGAGAAGGGACGTGATTTTGATCAGAGAAATGCCATCATACACAGGGAATATCGGTTGCTTAGGGATTGTTTTAATGTTTCAAATGAGGTTTAAATAAGCATGAAGCTGGTACAGTTGCCGTATTTGAGAGATATTTAGAGAACAAAATCAACTATACATCTAGTTTATCAGAGGTAACTTTTTCGGGGAAATATTCATAAAGAGATACATGTTCCTTGTCTTATGTAACCATCATGGCTGAGCCTCTGGACTGAATCATCTAAAACAAACAAACAAACAAAAAACACACCACAAGCATTTCATCTTGTGCGTGTAATGTCCAGAGTGAAATCGCCAGTCAATTTAGTCACTCAGTAGGATAAATACAGTCATATTAATACAGAAACCAATACACAAAGGCACCGCCCTCTTACGATTAACGGAAGGAATTACAGTTTTGAAAAGGGGAGCAAAATCAGGCATTTCCGTCAAACCCCTTTTCTTAATGAGCATGTGGTAATTACCAGTTACAAATCTATCTTAGGAAAGCTCACTTATTGCATAGATCCTACTTTCTCTTTGTAGAAATACTCATAAGAGGTGAGTTTTGTTTGTTTCCCTCCCCCCTGAAAACATCTTTTAGATACGTTATATGGAATTTATTTTCTCTATATGTACATACCTTAATGACAAAATTTTGGAGTTCTTCCTCACTTCCTGACAGATGTCAAACTGGTATCTCTCTACTTCAGAGTGGCATAGAGCAGATCAGTGGTTGCTCCTCAGGGAGGAAAACAACTGAAACGTGGTATAAGGCAACTTTTGGAAGCGAAGCAAATATTCCATATCTTGTCTTGTTCGGTGGGCATACGAGGCAAACTCATCAGTCTGTCTATTTAAGATCTGAATGCTTTTTTGTATGTAATATTTTCTTCAATTAAAAAATAAATAAAATCAGTATAAAAATAAAGTAAATATTTCTCTCAGTTCTTTGTGTGCCTCATGGTAAGCGATGAAAGTCCATGGCTGAAAATGGACGTTATCACACTTAAGAGAGAAAACTACAAAAAAGGCCTGATGATTTTGAAGGTATCTGAATTCGTACATGTTACAAAGAGGTTAGGCAGGTTTTCTGGCTTCAGAGACACAACAAGAACAAGAAGTAAAACTAGTAAATGAAGGACCGTGTTCCATTTCAGGAAGACATCTAGAACACCTGACACTTTGCATTCAACAGGCTGGGGTAGAAAGCTTTCTGATCATGCAAGCTCTAAGCAGAACAAGTTGAATTGTGCTGAGAGATGTTAGGAGGTGTTTCTACAGGTAGTGGGATTGGGCCAGAGGGGCTTAGAGACTTTCACTAACTTCAAGACGTGAGGATCTAAAATGTATATTTCAACATACCAAATTACCCTAGCATGGCTATCCTTGTAAGTTTCTGAAAGCGGCACTTACCGTACTGTTCATCCTACCTCACTGTCTACCACATTTAACACATTTGCTATCACCTTTAAAGCAGTGTGTTTATAAACCTGTGTGGAGTGTTTGGTGTTGCAGGTCGAGTTTCTTTTGATTTTATGAGTTATTTTAATCTTGTTTCATGGCTGATTTCCAATTTCAAATTCAGTGCGTTAGAGACTTTAGAAATTGAGCTATAGACAAAAAAAAAATTGAACTGAAACATTTTTATCTCATTTACTATCTATGGCAACATGACATTAAAAATTATATTAATAACATTTTGTTTTCTGGTAAAGTCATCCTTAAAAAGTTTCCATTGGTAAAACTAAAGAAAACGAAAAAAGCTACTTTATCTAGTGAATGAAAATCTCAGTTTAACCCCTTATTATAGTGGATCAGTCTATGAAGTATTGAAGTAATGTAAGATGTTTGTTAGCAAATTTTTGGACTTCCTGAACTATAAAATTTTAATAAGTAATAATAAATATAGGATAAAAAAATGAATAGATATGTGGTGATAGATAGATAGATAGATAGGTATTTAGAGAGAACTGACCTAAGTTTTTATGTTGATTTTTATTAGTATAGCTATATTAAAAAAACTACAAAAAAAGACTAAATCTAATATCACTTTTATTTTATTTTATTTTTTTTAATTTTTTTTTAACGTTTATTTATTTTTTGGACAGAGAGAGACAGAGCATGAACAGGGGAAGGGCAGAGAGAGAGAAAGACACAGAATCGGAAGCAGGCTCCAGGCTCTGAGCCGTCGGCCCAGAGCCTGACGCGGGGCTCGAACTCACAGACCGCGAGATCGTGACCTGAGCTGAAGTCAGACGCTTAACTGACTAAGCCACCCAGGCGCCCCATTACTATTATTTTACACAAAACAAAGTACTTTTAGAGACCCCCAAATTGAATCAAAGCTGGGAATGGCATTCACAATATTTATAGGTATGGTACCAGGAACTGATCATTAGCTGATATGAGTTACTGTTTTGTTTTTTTTTTTTTACATTTATTTATTTTTGAGAAATAGAGTTAGACAAAGCATGAGCGGGGGAGGGACAGAGAGAGAGGGAGACACAGAATCTGAAACAGGCTCTGGGCTCTGAGCTGTCAGCACAGAGCCCAACGCGGGGCTCGAACCCACAAACCGTGAGATCATGACCTGAGCCGAAGTCAGAGGCTCAACCGACAGAGCCACCCAGGCACCCCATGAATTACTGTTTTATACTCACATCTTACTTGGATGAACATGAAATTAAAACAAAAGAAGGCTTGCATTAAATATATTTTGTTTCATAAACCATCATGACATCGTCCTTATGTTGTTATGTTATCTTGGGTTATCAAACTTTGGTTACACAGCAGTAGGTGTCCTCAGAGGAAAAATTGGAGAATGCTAACCTGAAATATTCTTCAAAGGTGTGAACCCCTCACTTAGCATCGTAAAAAGAGGGTAGGAGAATTTCACGTGTTACTGAACCACAGATAACAAATTCAAATATATGAGATGGCTTCCGAAGCCATGTAGGGGAAAGGAGTTTTTTTGTTTTTGTTTTTTTTTTCCCCAAAGATTGTCTTTAAGGATGGATATATGCTGGTGCAGCTGCAGAATACATATGGAGTGAGATACCTGGTTCTATTCCTTAAGGTGTTTTCAATCTAGATGTAGTAGCAAGATGAATGCACACACAATAATCAGAAAATTATTTTAACATGATGCACCTAAGTATATGATAACATAAGATTGCTAGACACACACCTACTAAGACAACCCACAGGGAAGGACCGAGTCCACAAAAGCAAATCTAATCATAAAAAGATTTTCAAATGCAATGGATTCTATTTATAATTTGGATCTATAAGAATTTTAAACATGCTCATGAATAACCAGCAAGGCATATAGCTCTATATATAGACCTTAGATTCTTAAAGTGTGAACAAGGACTAATCTGGGTGTGAAATAGCCATATGTGCATCCTTGCTTTGTGCTCCACAGGAAGCCAAGGGCTTCCTATATATACTTTGATAGCTCCCTAATTTGACACATTAATTCTGCTCCCAAAATACTCTGTGAAAGAGACTAGATTGATGACTTTTAAGTATTCCATGAAGTCACACTCAAGAAACTGGAGGACAAGAGATTATGGTAATAATGGCCACCAAAAATATCCCGGTCCTAATCCCTACGACCTGTTCATGTTGCATACGTGGCAAAAAAGGAATTTGCGGATGTGGTGAAGTTGAAGATTTTCAGAAGATTCCTCTGAGTTATCTGTGTAGGCGGTAAGTATAATCACAAGTGTCCTATTAAAAGCGAGGCAGAGGAATGTTCAGCTAGAGAAGGAGAAGAAGGCAATGTAAGAAAAGTAGCAGAGATTAAAGGGATGTGGCCACAAGAGTGAGGAACTTTAGCTGCTTCTGAAAGCTAGCCAGGTGTGGACCTTCCCCTGGAGCCTCTAGAAAGAACCAGCCTTGATCACACCTCGATTTGGGTCTCTTAAGACTTATTTTGGACTTCTGACCTTCAGAACAAAAGAGGATAAATTTACATTTGTTAAGCCACTACATTTGTGGAAATTTGTGACAATGGCAAAAAGAAACTGATAAGTAAAGAAAAATGTTTTTGCTTTTCTTAGATATGCTCTGGTTTCGTATAAAATTAGATTGCTCTCAGTTCCTTCTAAATTGGTAGCTTGCTTCATATTCTGCCTTTATGAGCTCTGTGCTGTTGTTATACACCTTTTAGTTTGGTTGTTTTAATGACATCGTCCTCTTTGCCAAATTTCTTATACTGAAAGTGAAGCCATTTTTAGTATTCTTTCTGAAACAGCTTATCACAAGCCAATTAAACAAATTAATTTATTCTTTTGTTGGAATCAACATAGTTCATAAAATTCCTTCCAATATTGTTCCCATTTGACAACACATTTCTTCTTTTACTAAATAAATTAAGCATTCATAAAACATGTAATGGGGTAATTTACATGCTCTTTGGGGTTTAAATGTAAAAAAAAATACAATATGTCATATCTATAATATCATGTTCTCTGTAGATTTCTATAAATGATACAATTTTAAAGACATGAAACTAAACCTTATAAAAAGTTAGAGGCCAGGGTCACCTGGGTGGTTCAGTCCGTTAAGAGTCAGACTTCGGCTCAGGTTATGATCTCACAGTCTGTGGGTTCGAGCCCTGTGTCGGGTTCTGTGCTGGCAGCTTGGGGCCTGCAGCTTGCTTTGGATTCTGTGTGTGTCTCTCTCTCTGCCCCCTTCCCCCCACCGACTCACACTCGGTCTGTCTCTTTCTCAAAAATAATAAACATTAAAAAAAATAAGTCAGAGGCCATAAAGTAGAAGGTAAATGTGACCTGTCCATTTCCCAGAGCACCAACTTTTTTATGAGTTGTTGGCTAAGAAGTGGTAATGGATGTATAAGTAGGAAGTCATATGTGGAGAAATTGAAATTTTAGGTAAATGTTCGTTTATTAAAGAAAACGTTGGGAGAATTTAAATGAAATGTTTTGAGCTTCAGAAAAATTTGATCCATTGTATCTTCTACGTTTCTGTGACACGTGCTAGGGTCACTTGGCTCAAAATTATGGTGTTGTCCTGTCTTTTGGGTTACTCATAGAGATTTTCTCCTTTAAGGCCTTATAGTTGTATTCATGTGAGTTTGGCCAAGCATAGTTTTTACTTCTAACAACAACAACAACAACAACAACAACAACAACATTTCAATGAACATATACTTACCCTTTATTTGTACATGCCAATCATGTGGAGATATTTTAAAATTAAATTGTTCACTTTTGGTGAAGAAAATAAAAATTATGAAAGACAAATGTAGATGTCACACTTGGTTTTGTTTTGTTTTACCATCATGGTGAATAAGAAGATTAGAAAGATTTTTTTTAATTTAATACTATTGTTTCAGAAAGTATTTAATCCAAGTATTTTTGAGGTTATTGCCTAAGTGAAGAACATAATGACTATTTGTGATTATTTGTGAGATATTACGCTCATTATGAGAAAGGTCATGCATGGTGACCTATTTTCAATGAAGAATGACATTATATGATGTGCTAAGTTTAAAGTAATAAAGTTTGATTTTTTTAAAAAAAGTTATTGCAGCTAGGAAAATTAATGCTATTATTTAAATATAGTTAATTTCAAGGATCCAGGAGCTATGTTAAAGTCTCACTAAATTTTAAAAGATAAATCTAAAAATAATTGAAGGAGAACATTTAAAGCACGCCCTTATTTTAGGAACAAAATACTAGAATAATAAGGGTTGAAGGACATTTAAATGTCTTATTTATAGCATGATTTCAATATCTGTGTGAGCTTTCAAGATTCTGTATCATTTCTGTCTCCACTTTTCCATATTTCTTAAAAGAGTAGGTTTTTACTAGATGTTGAATTATTTATGTTGCATTTGGTGATGCTGCTATCATTTCAATTCTAATAAGTAGAGCAAATAGTATTTTTATGAGTTGCATTAATTAATGATAACATCTGTATTATTAATATTTCCCTTTGAATCCGGAAGTTCCAAAGTTTACAAATCAGAAGACTGCGGTATACTCCATCTATTTATAGAGTATGGTTTTCTCTAAATCCGCATGAAATATAAGAATGGAAATTATAGTCTAGTTTCCTCAATAACACTATTATTGACTACAGTAGCTCTGTAGAATTTATACAAAATTTATACAAAATTCACAATTATACAAAATTGTGAATATTCTGTACCTCATTTGTGAAAAAA
The DNA here is from genome assembly GCF_022837055.1 of Prionailurus viverrinus. NCBI lineage: Eukaryota > Metazoa > Chordata > Mammalia > Carnivora > Felidae > Prionailurus > Prionailurus viverrinus. Next base: position 139,072,568 of record NC_062569.1, on the reverse strand, counting down.
TGAACCCTACAACTTTGTCACTTTTATTATTTATTTTTTTTAGCTAGTTAGTTTATTTATTTATTCATTTTGAGAGAGAAAGAAAGACAGAAAGAGAGAGAAAGCAGGGGAAGAGCAGAGAAGGAGGGAGAAAGAGAATCCCAAGCAGCCTCCATACTGTCAGTGCAGAGCCCTATGAGGGGCTTGAACTCATGAACTGTGAGATTTTGACCTGAGCCAAAATTAAGAGTTGGACACTTAGGTGGCCCAAGTTTATTTATTTTTTTAATTAAAATTTTCATTTTGAGGTGTTTGTAATTTTTCATGCAGTTGTAACAAATAACACAGAGAGGACCTTTGGAACAATTATCTGATTAATTTCCCTGAATGTGATACTGTATTAATGTCAAAACGTGTATACAATATCACGTCTGGATGATTGACTTTGATATGATCCACTCATCTTGTACAGATATCTGCCATTTTACTTTCATTTGTGTTTGTATATGTGTTTAGTTCTAATGAACTTTATCACGTGTATGTGACCACCGTCACATTCAAGATACAGAACAGTTTCATTACCTCAAGCATCCCTTGTGTTGTCATTTTAGAACTACACTTAGTTCCCTCCCACACCTTATATCACTGCCAACCACTACTGTGTTCTCCACTTCTACACTTTTGTCATTTCAAAAATGAATGGAGAAAGCACTCTTCTTAGAAGGCAGTGACTCACAAGCCCTCGATTATCCAGCGTCAAGGCGACCAGGCGATCTGTGAACTGTCTGGAGTGACAACTGGTGAGGCTAAAGGGATAGACAAGGGGAAACCAGATATGGGGAGCAGTCACAAAAGTTCCCTTAGGAAACGAACCATAAACAAAAGGAAACATAAAAGAAAAATTGTCATTTTGAAGTATGTAAGTAAGTAGGACCTTTGGTTATCCTTGACCCAGACATTAAAAGATTCTGACTTCCAATAATAGAAAAATGGGGGGAGGGGTAATTTAGAAGAAAGGGAACATGATATTTTAATATTGGAGATATATTTCCCAACATAAAGCAAAACGAAAGTGATCCTGTTTCTTCTATAAAACTGGTCTTTGAAAAAGCAACACACATAATTCATTCCTATTTCAATCCTTTTTTTTGAAAATGGATAAATAAGGTGAATATATATATATAATATATATAATATATATACATATATATTACATATATATACTATATATACTTACTATATATACTATATATAATATATATAGTATATATATTGTGTATGTATATATAATATATACATATATATTACATATATGTATATTTGTATTATATATATGTAATATACATATACATATATATTATAATATATATTATAATATATATGTATATATGTAATATATATGTATATATGTATAATGTAATATATATATACATATATATGTAATATATATATGTGTATATATATATTTTTTTCCTTAGTTTCATTGTGGCACATAGAAGTCATGACAAGTCTATTTTTTTTTTAACTTAAAACATTGTTCGGTATTCTCCACATTCATAAAAAACTTTAAAATCTTATATCCTGGCAACTATATTAATTCAAACTAGCGTAAATAATACTTAGGATTTTCTTGAAAACTACGAATCCCCTTTCCACTGCACTAACAAGAAAATTGCAAATCTGATTTCTTTTCTCAGACATAATGGAGGGTGAGCGCCAGGAGGTGGGAAGATGTGAGGAACTCTGTCCACACAGGAATAAGTCAGGAAGTAGTTCATGGGCTGGTCTTAATGAAATTTTTGAAAAATTGTACTTTCATAGGTTTTATTACAAGAAAAAATATCATAGTGGGATTTAATAACATCAGAGGTTAGTAATAGAAGGAACATTATGGGAAAATAAAAAAAAATAAAATAAAATCCTCCACTCCATAAAATGCACCCTTCCCACTGAAATTACTAGCATATTATATATGAAATGGCAGTAAAAGGGGAAAAGCACATAAAAATCATGATTATTTTTTAGCCTTTAAAAATGAGCTGATTGCTTTTTTCTTTACCTGCTAAGACCTGAGTTCAGGGATCAGTTCCGCTGCAAGTAATTATGGTTTTCTGAAATGATCAGAGGACTATTTTCTCCAGTGTGCTTTGGATATTAGACTAAAACTGGAGGCAGAAAAGAAACTTGTGGAAACAGAATGTTTGAGTTTTCAGTTATAAATTACTAGAAAATTATTCTGATGTAGTTGTCATCCTTTTCTATTTAGTGACTTATTACAGTGGGGCAATTTCATGATCTCTTTTTAAAAAATAATGTCTGCTTCAGTGGTTCCTTCTCCTATCAAGGGACAGATAAATATTCTTTAAGTGTGGAGCAATGAGCATAAGTTTGGAACAAACATTAAAAAAATAAAACAGAAAATAAAGTTCACTATGGGGGTTAAAAGCAATACCACCCAAGAAAAATATTACAAGAGTCTATTTTTAGAGGCTTGCAAGTGAAGATAGCAATAAAGAGAGTTAGATCATAGATCTAAGCAGGATATATATATACATATACATATATGTATATATATGTATATGTATATGTATATATATATCCTGTCTTATTTTTGCTGACATTTCTATGTATGGAAGAGATGAGTAAGAAGAATGTGCCTGAATGTTTGGGGAAGAAGGCAGGCAACTAGAGAGGACTTTCGTGAGACACAGTGTCTTCATGAAAAAGTTGGGTGCTTCTGGAATAATATCACAGTAAAATAATTGGCTTCTAACCAATGTGTTCATAAACACTAAAAGGAAGTTCTGAGCCAAGACTGTGAACTTATACTCAATTAGCATAGCCCAAACAATCTGTTGCATGGCCATTTTTCTTCACTCTTGAACAGGTTTAGGGATTAGAAGACATCTTGAGAGAATATGGCCAGAGTTCTTATCAGCTACCAGCATCCATGCTGAGATAGCAATAATCTCTTACCATTATCTGTCGTTTGTGCTAAGTTTTGATATACACGTTATAAGTGTTATATAATTTCAGAAAAAAAGAGGACTGCACTTTGGATTAAATTGTCAGGGAAGCCATCGTAGAAAAAAGATTCGATAGACGAGGCAAGTTATATTAGAAAAGACTAGACACGTAAAAATGGGAATGGAAATTTGGGGAGATTACTTTTATAATTTCATTCAAATTTTTAACACTTTGACTTAAATGGCTATGGAAGACACAGGGACACAAAGACCAATTAAATAGCCGTTTGGTCAAGTAATTCAAAATCTAGCCAATGCAGAAGCCATGTCCACACAGACACAGATGTAACACACGTGCAAACACACACACACATATATTATTGGTGATTAGTGGGGAAATGAAGTAAATTAGAAGTAAAGTGAATGGGGGAAGTAACTCCCTCTGAAGGAGCAATGGTCAAGAAAGACTATTTAGAGAAGTAAGTACATGTTAAGAAACAGTGAAAAATCAGAGTGTCAAAAATTAAACTGAGTTATTAAGGCAGACTGCAATAGAAAATAGAAAGATATTGAGAGCCCCTTCTGATGGAAATAGGGCCTTGAGAAGTGCTCTTGACCTAGAAGTTTGTTAGCTGTATTTCATGGTCTCCTGGACACAGATGCTCTCTCATTCTCAACACCCTGTAAACCTGGGGGTGGTTTGCCTCGGATTGATTCATGAAATCTTCCATGTGTGTGCGCACATGGAAGCAAGTGGTTTGAATGTTTGAAGTAAGTTTTTAAAGTTTATTTATTTATTTTGAGAGAGAGTGAGAGCGTGCAAGTGGGGAAAGGACAAAGGGAGAGGATCCCAAGCAGGTTCCATGCTGTCAGCACAGAGCCCGGCAGGGGACTCGATCTCAGGAACTTGTGAGATCATGACCGGAGCTGAAATCAAGAGTCAGGCGCTTCACCGACTGAGCCACTCAGGTGCCCCTGAAGCAATTTTTAATGGAAATTCATCCCAATGAGAAAATAAATTGGTCACCCTCCAAATGCCATATTTTTTCTTATTTTTCTTTTAAAGATTTTGTTGTGAATTGTTATATATACACAAAAAAGTGATGTATATGTAATATATGCATGTGATACACATATATGCAACTTTTATGTAATATGTAATATTATGTAATGATAATAAAACTAACATCTATGTACGAACAACCCACTAAGAGATATAATATTTTTTAATATCTGAGGAAAATATATGCTTTCTTAAAGTTAAAGTTACATGTGTAACTGTGAAAATAATTATCTGGGATGGATATTTGAGGTGGGGATTTGACAGATAGGAAAGAGGGGTAGAATTTCTGGATAAATGTTTAAAAACCAGGCACGAGGGGGTGGAATTTAGTGTCCCAATGGAGGAGTTGATTTCAGGCATGAGTATGGGTAGTTTTATCTATGGTAACAGGTAGGAGAACAGAGTATGTGAGACAGTCATGTGTATATGTGCGTGTGCCTGTGACTGTGGAAATTTGTGGTGTTTTCTAGCAATTGGTTAACTTTTCTCAAAGAAATAGGAATCAAGATAATTAGCTGCAAATGAAAATGGAAGAAGGCTTGGAAAGAGAGAAGACACGCGAAACAGGTGAGCAGAGTGAAAAAGTGAAGAGGTTCAGGCAAAGATAAGCTTTTCTAACAGCATCAAGAACCCCCTTAAGTTTTATGGCTCTGTATTAATTGTGTATCCAGTTAGCATGATTGTGTCTTCTCCTCCAGACTTGCTGGCATGTTTCCAGATTCAAAATAAATATTTTTTTTTCCAAGCAAATAACAACAAGTTAGGGAAAAGTCAGGGAAACAAGTTAGGGAAAAGTTAGGGAAACAAGTCAGGGAAAAGGGACTCAGGGGATGTTTATTCTGAGCAAGGAATGGAGTGAGAACAGTTAGAAGATGAGGGACAAGGAAAAGGTGCTAGGAACAAGAAACTGGAAGTCCTGACGGAGTTGCAGAATTATTGGAATCAATGTTCTAGAAGAAATGGGCTAGAAATATAGGAATTGCTGGACAGTGAATCCCTGTAATCAAGATCATAAAGGACTTGCCGAACTGGTCATTTTAAAACAAATACACATCACCACCACCAACAAAACCAATGAATGACCACAGCAGTGAACAGCTGATGTAATTGTGAGATTAAGAGAAGTCTCGGAGAAAAATCAAGACTTCGGAGAAGTGGAAACACTTTTTAAGTGCATTTTGCAATGATCCCAATTAAAACTAGTTATACTGGGGAGAGTGTAGGGTGGAGGTTGAAACCGTCATAAAAAAAGAAAACGAATCTAGTGTCAGTAAATGACAACCGCAAGGCAGTGTTATGATAGTATAATCTGATAACATTAGATTTAAAGCTGAGTGTTCAGAAAGGCCGGAGGAGGAATTGTTTGAAGCTCCTACTGGAGCTAGAAATATGATTGCTCCTCACTACCCCCTTCAGACATTTCTAGCTCCAGTAGGAAGAGTCCAGTAGGAAGAGTGGCATGAAAGAGTCAGATTTCTGTCAGATAAAAAAAAAGCTAAAGAAATGCTTACAGAAGAGGTTGAAAATATAGGGGATTTGGGTAAAGACGGATTATGGATTCCAAAGGATAGAATGAAGAGATCTCAGGAATCCCAGTGTGTCTGATATAGGAGTAGTACAGATTACATGAGGCTTAACAATAGAAATATAGATTTGGTAATCTGTAAATTCAGTGGATGGAATACTTAAGGACATTAATACTGAAAGAGAGGTGAAGAGCAAAGACTAAAATGTGATAAATGTTTATTTGGGGGGCAAAAGGCAGTATGGTTGTGAATCCCTTTGAAAGAACAGAAATAGAACAGGAATTACATAGCTCAAGAGAAGCCAAAGCAAGAGGAATTTAAGAAATCGTATCTTGTCAACACATTAAAAATTAAAAATATGTGCATTAGATGAGCCACCATGCTACGGGATGGTAACATTTGACTGAACAATTCCCATGGAGACGTCTGATGGCATGTGTCCTAGATAATCTAGAAAGTAGGGGAGGAAAATGCTAGAGGAGTCAGCCATCGCACTTTTCACTTTATGTTTCCGGACACATCCCCTAAGAATATAAGACAGATGTAAGCCATTACGTTTCTCAAGAATGGAGCAGAAGTTGGCCACCAACTGTAAAGTCAGTGCTGGTGGTCATGGCAAGGAAACTGCAATAAAGCCAGAGGACCAGCGACACTTGGCAGGAGATGAAAGAAATTTAAACATTTCTGCCCTTTCTCCCCTTGTAATTTGTTCAAGCGCTACTAAAATGTTTAGTGCAGATTTTTGTATTTTAACTACATTTTTCTGCTCTATAGATACCAACCTCTTTGTCATTTTATCTCATACCCATGACAAGTTGCTAATATGTATTTTCATATACAGGTCTTTAATATACAGGTTGGCTTTTTTCCAACTTAATTAGTATTGACTGCTATGATGCTTATAGATAAAGATGCAAAATTATGTAAAAAATTGCTATATGAGTAAAAGACACTGGGTGTCATAGTGATGTGCTTTGAACTATAGAAGAAATATGAATGGTGAGAGGGTTAATACACTTCACAGGTTGTATTGAATTGAAGAGAATCTTCTACTCTCTTGTTATTTTTATTCAAAAGAAGCAAGGGTATCTTCATCCAAGACAGGTCATAAACCTGATGCTTTTAGTCCTCTATAATTTTTCAGATCTGTTTCAATATAAAACAAATTTACCATGCAGGTAAAATCAAATTGTGGAAGGAAAATACAGGCAACGATAAGCTTCAGAACAGAAACACATAGTTTTAAGTACGCTTCATACTGGTGAGTGTTGCGAAGTAAAGGAATGAACCATTTCTCAAATATGCTTCCTGCTGCTATAAAGCACCCTGGGGTGGATATGCAGCACGATGGACGTCTTGGGAAATGGTTGAGTGCTCTTTAACTACACTACTCTACAGATTGTTTATCACTTAAATAATATAGTAGCTTTGATTTTGTTGCTGTAACTGGATTGGTTTGACAAAAAAAATTAGTTTATGCTGTATGATCTTAGATTATTGTGGCCTGACAAATTTCTGCTATACTACTCTCTTACTCAATACGCACAACTGCTCTGGCCTGATTATAGGTTGTATTCTGAGTAGATGGCTGGCTTTGATTGTGTACTGGAACCTTGTTGATTTTCAAGGTAACCACTGTTTATACTAATTAATGACTTGCTTGCTTTACTCAGGAAGAGAATGCTGATGATTCTAGGAACAGGAAATAAACAACAACAACTAGACTAGAACCACATTCTCTTCTTTTCTCAACGTGATTAGAGAGACAGTGTTAATTCAAGTGTTATTATCAGTTGTTGAGGAATGGATTTGTTGTAGAAAATCAATGAAGAAGGAAAATGTAGATAAAAGAAAAGTAGATTTCTTTTTCTTACATTTTTTCTTTAAGCATAGAGTTATTTTTATTTATGTTGTTCTTTAATATGCAAAGGCCTAGTGCATTCATAAAGTAGGGTAAAAGAATTATGTTCTTATTGACTGTAAAAACAAAGGGCTAAGAAGTGACTACTCTCCTGATGGATTTTCTTTACAAGAAAGAGAAGATATGTAGAGAATTCAAGAAGCAGGGGACTAACAGTAGCTGTTAACATGCAACATTTTTACAGATCTCAAAAATATGCCAGAATTACAGTTCTCCCAAGACAGTGCTCCTATCTAATACTTTTCAAGAAATATACGAAAAATATATAAACCATTACCATAAGAGGGACTATAGAACAGGTAATAAAACCAAATTAATTTACTATAATATTCTAACCCTATGTAGCTTTTTTTCTTCTACTTAAAGGATGGCTAAGTAAAGTTATTCATGAACAAAAGATACTTAATAAGGGAATGTTTTGTCAGTTTAGTGTGAATGAAAGGAATAAACAGTTAAAGGATGAATTTCCTAGGGATGTGCCGATGTGTTGGAAACAACAGCTAGTCATTCATTACCTCCTGACTTTGTTTTTTTGTTTGTTTACAATCTGTCAGTCATTGAACATGCTGTTGAATATAAAATAATGAATAAGACCAGAGGTTTTCCTCAAGTTACTAAAAATGAACTTTTGATATTCTCCAGGTTTAAAAATTATTAATGTTATATGGTAATGTTTCTTTACCAAACAAACTTTACCTGGTTAAATTGAACATATTTTAATATAAATCTTAATTACTCGCATTGTGTACTGTATTTTCTGTATTTGTTTCTGTTGATAATGACGGTGATATTAGATAGTGGTAAACTCCAAAGGATTTGATGTTTTCAATTAATTTTTTTTTATTTGAAAGAGAGAGAGGGAGAAAGGGAGCATTGCAGGGGAGGGGGTAAAGGGAGACAGAGAGAAAGAATCTTAAGCAGGCTCTGTGCTCAGTGTAGAGCTTAACACAGGGCTCAACCTGGGATCGTGACCTGAGCCAAAATCAAGAGTTACATGCTCAACTGACTGAGCCACACAGACACTCCTGATTTTTTTTTAAAAAAAGCAAAACTGCTATATGATACCTGAGCAACAAGAAAAATGATATTGTAACAATTGTTAAAAATTCTGGGAAACATGATTTTGAGAATAAGCAAATGCTTTGCTTGTCCCGTAGTAGGAATTCAACAATTATCTATGGAAGTAAACACTTATATTAATAAAAGTCAATACAAAGTCAACAAACATAATGCATTCAATAAATATAAATCTCTCTAAAAATCAAAATACAGAAGAGAGAGGATTTACATATAGCCAAAGTGGACCATGCCAAAAAAAAAAAAAAAAGACAGAACAGAAAGACAGAATCCTAAAAGCCTTATGGAAAATTATACACAGTATTATGAATACAAATGAAAATTAAAACAAAATATATTTTACATTTCAATGCCAAGTCTCCGATTTCTAGTTTTAATAAGAAACGGCGGTTGATAAAGCCATGTGTAGTTTTAAAAGGATATTTGTGGTGACGTCATTCTACAGTATTAAAATATTTATTATCCTGAATATACCATTTACTTGCTTATAAATAGAAGTTTTTTGTTGTTTTTGTTTGTGAAGAATCATTACACAGTACTTAAAAGTCAGTGATAGTCAAGCTTTATTAGGTAAAGAGGTAGAAATAGAGCAACTTTAAATTCTCATTATAAGAGTATTTCTCAACTTTTTTATTCATTGTTACTCCTCTAAAGAGAAATATGAAGTTAAATTTAAATGATACCCACTCATATGAATGTTTTACAACCACAAACTTATTTTTCCTTTACTTTTGATGCTAGTAGCAGTAGGTTATTTGTGTCTCTACTCGTGTGACTTATTCTGGGACTCGGAATGAAGGAGTAGGCCTATCTATCACACACTGTTTTTTTGTTGCTGGAAGGAAGAGAGCTGGTGAAAGCACTTCATGATTCTTCTCCTTTCTTTGGTTTTCTTTTTTGAGAGACAGAGAGAGAGAGAGAGAGAGAAAATGGGGGAGAGGCAAAGGGAGAGGGAGAGGGAGAGGGAGAGGGAGAGGGAGAGGGAGAGGGAGAGGGAAAGAGAATCTTAAGCAGTCTCCACCCCCAACACAGAGCCCAGCACAGGGCTCGATCTCACAACTATGAGATCATGACCTGAGCCCAAATCAAGAGTCAGACCCTTAACTGACTGAGCCAGCCCGTGCCCTTAATGATGCTCCAATCTTAGACCGACATCTGTCATTTCTGTTTACATCCCATTGGCTAGAGCAAGTCAAATGGCCAAGTGTGATCTTATGAGGTGGGGAAGAATCCTCTTCCCACAGGAAATCAATGCAAGTCATGACAATGGAATAAGAAGTTGTGATAAAGGATAGGGAATCTTAGGAAAGAGAGGTTGGGCCAGTGCATAAGGAACAAAAGTGTCATTTACACAAGGGTGGGAACACTGGAGGGGGCCAACAGTGTTTGGTTCCTGACCACTTCCTTTGGTAGCTGGATGAGCTGTAAAAGGATGTTTAGCTCCTTTATGATTCATTTTCCTGACCAGCAAAATGGTAAGTAAAAGTGCCTTCCTCATAGGTAGCTGTGTGTGTGTGTGTGGTCATTAACTGCGTTAAAATAAGTAAATCAAGTACAATACTTTCTGAAACATTACAGTATTATACAGATGTGTGTCTGTTACATAAATCACAAGGAAACACACATATACACTGAACAATTTTGCACCTAATGAAACTGGCTTCTTTTAGTAACTTTCAAATTCTCTCTTAGCAGAGGCTTTTAGACTGTCAATTATATGTATTGAGTTGTAACCAAAAGAAAAATTCCTTCTCTAGTTTTATCTGATCTAAGAACCCATAAAACCAATGCTGCAGTAATTTTTAAAGCTCTAAGTTAATTTTATTTTCCAAGGTATTATTCAGTTATTGCTGTTTAAAATAAAATTGCAAAACGTGAACTTTGCAGTATTTTCATATTGCTCCATCAATGCATTTTGCCAAACTTAAAGACACATTTTATAAACATAAGGTTCTATGGAAAGCGAAACCTCTATTATATTATTCTATATTACACTGTTGACACTCAACGATATTACTCTGGCTCAGATCTCTCTTACAAACTCAATCAACTACAAACAAAACATCTCCCACTGGGTATCTCCCAGCCACCCCATACTAAATGTGACAAGCTTACTTCCTGATATTCTTTTTAAGCCCAAACCATGATTCAATGTTCTCTAATTCAGCGAGGATTCAACCTTCTAGTTGTCCAAGATCCAGCTTACTCTAGAATCTCACAAACGTGAGGATGATATTTTACATGTATCTGCCTTTCTGCTGCCACATTTACCTTATCTCTGGGCCCTATCATTTTTCTTCTTAATGATATCTTAAGTCTATCCACTCCTCCATAGTTGCCTGTTAGTCCTAGCTACTTTGCCTCTCGCTTAAGTGTTTGCAGTATTTAAAGACTGGTAACCTCGCGTCTCCCTTCCCCACCTGATATCCATTTACACACATAAACAAATATTTCAAATATGGAAGCCAGTGTAATCGTTCTCAAATACATAGTTAGCTATCTGTCCTGATGTCAAATTAGTGTTAGCATGGCCGAGGGAGACGTAACCCAAACTTCACACTCACTTTCTAGCATGTTCCTTCCAACTCTCTCAATATCAGTCACACCAATCTTGCTTACCTCACTGCACCTATGAGGCCAGCCACTACAGCTGCCAGAACTTTGCCTGAAACTCTCTTCTCTCCCCCTCACTACTTTCTATTATCCTTAGATCTCATCTCCATCAACCTCCCTCAGGACCCTTCTAAGGCTTGCATGATTAGGTCAAATCTCTTATTATCAGCTCTCACACAATCATTAATTTCCCTTCATGGCATTTATCAGACAGATGATTTTACTTTCCTTGATTGTTGAATCGATACCTGTTTATATTATCAAGTCTTGGCTCTAGGAGTAGAGGAGTCTGGCTGCTGCTGTTGACGTTCATTTCCCAGCATCAACCTAAGGGCTGTCACGTTCCAGGCATTTGATGAATATGCAACTGTTATTGGTCAATAATCAAAATCTCAAGAGTGCTTTTCATTTACATTAGAAAATATATGTAAAAAGAATCAGTAAAGAACTGTGTGTAGGTTGGCCATTATAAGTGCGATTTATAATTGAGGCTACTTAAAATTCCTGAAATCATTTCTTCAGATCTAGAAGGGACTGTAAGTGGAGTGTGTGAAGAGAACAGGCAGCAACAGGGCATCTAGACCTATTTGAGCTACTCCACTTACTATTTCTTGCTATATTGATCTGAAGGAACAACCTATTAATAAAGGTAGGAACAAACATTGCTAGAGCTGATAGAGACCCGATCAATCTGCTACTTATGAAGATGAGAATCAGGTACAAAAGGATTTAAGAGTTCTAGTTTCCGGCTTTAAAAATTGTGGTGAGATTACTCTATAAGAGAATTTTGTTCTTTGCCATAAATTATACCAAACTATTAACTCTGTATCTTCTTGGGAGGATTTAAATACCTAGATATTTGTGAAGCATTTTTGCATGACAAAAAATCAATATCTCCATATATTTTATGAAAGTAAATAGAACACAATTATTTTATTAGTACAACTTGTTAGAGCATTAATATGCTCTTGATTTTTAACTGGTTTCCACACACTTAGCTCTATTCTGAGCTTGCTAAAGATCTAATTTTAAGTTTCTCCCCCTAGAGAAACTTTTATACCTTCAGAAAATCTCATACATTATAGTATTCCCTTGATTTATGTTTTGGGGCATTATTCTCCATATGTACTGAAAATATACTAGGATTTGACTGCTCGTCAAAATATTTGAATTTTATTCTAACAGGAAGACCCAGAGAGATTGTCAAAGGGTTCGAAGGAAAGCATTGACAAATATACTAGAATAGTTATAACCATAGATTATTTCACTTAGGTAATGTATTGTATCTCTATGCACTTTAATAATAGCAATACTTAAAGATAGCAACAATAAATCATTGCTGGAAGTTATGTATTGCATTATGTGCCTAGAGGAGCAAATAATATGTTTGTTTGTTCACATAAATACCTGGTGAAACTTGTATTTTTCTCATTATTGAAAGAGTAGAACTACAGAAAGACATCTTAACAAGGATGGCATTGAATATGAGAAATGCAGTTGTAAAAAGGGTTAACCCATGGGGGTTTCCTGATGCTAGGTATTTAGGAAGGGTGCTGAGCAATTTAAACATATTAAAGAGAATGTTCGGGAATAAAGTCAAACACACTAAAAATCTTATGGTGGGGAGCCATCTTTGCATGGAGGGAGATAAATCACCTCTTTGTATCTGTGAAGTTGCATTCTAGACTTAGCTCAATGGCTTTACCAAAGCACACTGTTCATCATTACAGGGTATGCATGTGAGATGTCTCAGTGAAGTTCCAACATAAGCCCAGCATTTTAAAGTATACAAAACACAATATTTAAGTCCTAGGTTTAAGCCTCATTCTGCTAGTTATTCTAGTGTAGAATAGTGGAGAATTTCAGGTCATAGAAGATTTTTTTATTTGTAAAATGAAAAAAAATATCAATATATCGTATGCAGAACTATAAAAAAAGAGATAACATATATGAGTGATTTATGGAGATTACATATGCCATTTATAATGTCACCCATATATATGTCACTCATATATGTCATCTATAATTCTGCATATTATATATATATATATATATATGTGTATATGTGTGTGTGTGTGTGTGTGTGTGTGTGTGTGTCTACTAATGACTGTGGATCAGCCATACTTGTTTTATTGCAGATGGTGACCTAACATGACTAGGTATGGCTTTCATTTATTAAAAGACTGGTGTCATAACTTACACCAAATTGTTAGTAATTAGCCGTAAGAGGGATGGTGAAAATGATGTGTAGATACAGAGCAAATGGAACCATCTCTGGCCCAAAGTAAACAATCAAGAGCAATTTCTACCTAGCTTGTTTCTTCCTCTTGTTTCTTACATGAAGAGTTAAAGTACAGTTCTTAGAGGTGAAGCAACTAATTTGCCTTGGGAGTTAGTGGTAAGTCTGAGCCCAAAATTCCCTGGATTTGACAGCTTTGATTCACCTTATACTTGCACATTTTGCAAAACAATTAAGTTAAAGAAATTACAGTTCTCTACATGGAACTATGGTAGAGCAAAAAATAAGCAAAAAATTACCATCATGAGTGCAAATATTGTCCGTTGTTATAATAACCCATTACTTACCTGTACAGCCCAGAAATGTATTGCTACGAATCATCACTGCTTCCTTGGGAAAGTGTATTTTGTCCATAACATCATAAGAATTAATGAATTCAGTATATGCACGCTACTGAATACTAGAACCAACCAAATTTTCATGCAAGATATATTTATTTCACTGTAGATGTATAACTGCCTAATTTTTTTCCTGAAGAACTATTAGCAAATACTCATTTACCAATTCCCAACTGTGTGTGACATTTTAATTTTTAATGTTATAAATCTAATGGAAATATACTTAGCATTCACTTTCAGATTGTAAGTATTCTTCGTAAGATTAGACCACAAAATGACCATCTTTTATTTGATCCATCATGGGCTTGCAATATGGATCTGAGGCAATTAAAATTATCCTGGCATGTCAATTTTCTAAAAGGTCACCAAGCATTATTGTATCTGAGGAATTATAAACAAGAGCAACATAGACCCTTCTAATTCATTCCATAGACAATGCATAATTGACTTAGGAAGAGTTGTCTTTCTCAGATCCTTTATACAAATAAGTCACATTAATGTCTGACATGTATTGGGATTTTGCCAGTTTTTCTCTGTTATGTAATTGCTCTCAAGATATTGAAATCACTTAGAGAACTAATATTCAAATTGTGACACATTAAATACTTGGATATCTTGCCTTATCCATTTCCACACTTGCCAAATTTCGCAGCAGCTTATCACTATTTTTACCTAACCGTCCAGAAAAATGGTTGTTGTTCTATTTCCTTCTAAATTGACATTGTTGGTCATTGTTTTTCAACACTTTCAGTCATTTGGTCCCTAAAGTATCTTCCTCATTCCCTTCCTTGGCAATTTCATTTCTGAAGACCAGTATTTATTGTATGGATAAATAAACTGAAACACTGACATTTATTTATAAAATAATTATAAAATCAATGAAACCAGATATACTTTCCTAATTATATGTTAACCAACGAAAATCAGCCTTCTTTGGGGTAGAATGGCAGGGCAACAGTTTGTTTAAGAATGTGCCAAGGGGTGCCGGGGTGGCCCAGTCAGGTAAGCAACCAACTCTTGATTTTGACTCAGGTCATGATCTCAGGGTCATGGGATCAAGCCCCGTGTTGGGCTCTGCACTGTCAGAGTGGGGCCGCTTGGTATTCTCTCTCTGTTCCCCTCTCCTGCTCGTGTGCACTTGTGCACGATCTCTCTCAAAATAAAGAAATAAACATTGAGAAAAAATAAAGAATGTGCCAAGTGAGTCAGTCCCCAAGTTGTGACTGAAAACAGAATAGCTTGGTCATACACACAATTCATAATGTGAACAAGAAAAACTGGTTTGACTACTCTTTGGAGATGTCAAACAAGCAATATCTTAAGGTAGTCAGTCCTCTGTTAAGAACTCTGATGTATAAATTGTATATTCTAAGTCTTTCCATCAGAGTTAATATATTTTGCTTTTTTTTTTTTACTTCAAACAATACATTTCTTTTTTTTTTTTTTCCAACGTTTATTTTTATTTTTGGGACAGAGAGAGACAGAGCATGAACGGGGGAGGGGCAGAGAGAGAGGGAGACACAGAATCTGAAACAGGCTCCAATCTCCGAGCCATCAGCCCAGAGCCTGACGCGGGGCTCGAACTCGTGACCTGGCTGAAGTCGGACGCTTAACCGACTGCGCCACCCAGGCGCCCCAATACATTTCTATATTAACAAGTTTCCACGATAGGCACTTTCCCACATTTGGTTTCCTTGTTGTACTGATATACAAACCAAAAAGCATTAAAAAGAAAAGAAAGGCAACCACTATTTGTCAGGTAAATTAATTCAGTATGTTTATGTTTTGGACAATTTTCAAACATTTGTGGGGTTTGTAACAAATATAGAATATAAGATTTGCCCAGGTATACAATTTAAAATTTTCTTTGCAGAAGCAAAAAAAAAAACAAAAACCAAACAGACAAAAACACTGACTATGCTTTACTGTTGTTTTTCTTCACAAATTTAAAGTTGAATTTTGATACCGAAGCCAAATTAGGTCGTACTTTGAACTTTGAATGAAAAGTAATTAAAATAATTTTTTAAAAGTTAGAGCAGATCTGAAAACTTTTGGGTCCATGAGGCAGATGGGGTGTCTTCACTAAGGACAGTACAGAGAGACAAGAATAGAATGCCTACATGACCACAGACAGGAAAAAAACATGTAAACAATAATAGTTTCAAAAGAGTATGCTATCTCAAAAGCTAAGAATTAGAAATTCATATTTTAAATGCAGTGTTGGAAAATTATTTTCATGATGGAGAATGTAGCAAAGTTGCCTTCGGGCCAGTCTTACAGGTATTACGTTTTTATCTTACTATACCCTTGGGAGAGGGTGTCGGGAAAGATGATGGGTGCATTCTCTGGAAGAAACCAGTGTGTAAATGCATGTTGACCTCAACTACTTAGAACAACAGAATCTATAGTTTCAGTGCAGTATAATTTGGTCATGTTCACGTGCAAAGCACGGTTGAATTTTCCTCTTTCCTCCTCTATCATTGACATTGGCATTCCTGTTTCGTTGCTTCTTCTACCATCCACTAACTTCCCCACGTTTGGAGACTCAATCTTGAAATTTGCGATGTGAATGGGTAATTGAACATTTGACATAATTTGAAGAATAATGAGAGAAATCCCAGTGTTCAAAATAATTTCCTCACACGAGGGAGTTCAAAAGTTTTAAATTTCATTTAAAAAGTACACATAGGTTTTCTTTCATTGTTATTTTAAAATGCACCTACTTCTGAGAAGGTAACCCATAGAATAAATTTAGATAAAAAATGGATCCTGGCAGGTTATGTCCCTAAGAAGGGATACTTTTGGGTGCCTAGGTGGCTCAGTCAGTTAAGTGTCGGACTCTTGGTTTCAGCTCAGGTCATGCTCTCATGGTTTGTGAGATCCAGCCCCTTATCAGGCTCTACACTGATAGTACACAGCCTCCTTGGAATTCTCTCTCTCTCCCTCTCTCTCTCTGCCCCTCCCCCACTTGTGTGCATGAGCTCTCACACGCTCTCTCTCTCTCTTTCAAAATAAATAAATAAACTTTAAAAGAAAAAGAAGGGATACTCTGGACAAAGGTTTCTGGAGACTTTGAGTGAAAGAAGAAATACTGGCTTTCTCACTTTGAATTGTTTTTTTTCAGCCACTACTTTTGAACCAAATAAAATAATACAATTGTTTGTTTGTCTTTTCTGTAATACTAACCTTAACCAGTTATAAAGTATTCATGTAAAGAGAAACACCAAACTCCTGAATTTGCTTCAAGAGTACTTCAAACTGTGCCAGGAATGATGCAAAGGAGGCAATTTTGTGAAATAACTTTTCCACCAGTTGGCTTCCAATTTTGTACGTTAAAGATTTTTCATTAATCCAAACAATTCAAACTCAGGATGCATCAGAACAAACTCCCAAGGCTGGATTTGACCTTTCTAAACCTCCCGCTCCCTTTTGGATCTCTGAGCCAAACGGGTGTATTTTTCCCCTCACACTTTCATTTTCCACCATGAAAAAATAATGTAAGAGGCATACCACTAATCCCAAGACACGCCAGAAGCTCATTCAATTCTGTTTTCCTTTGGCCATGAGATTTCCCCACTCCCTTTCAGGAATAAACAGCTTTAGAATGCAATCTTGGTAGCTTTACCAGCTCGTGACATTCATACTCCCTCAAGCTCAAACCTCTCTTTAAAGTCTCCTTGTTCAAACACTTGAGGCTTCTGGATTCAGTCATTCAGGGCTCTCAAGTCTCAGGGGTATTCTGCCTCCTTTTCCCCTGTTTTCTTTGCTCCTTAACTGTATACATTTAAACCTGCTCCGTGTCAATCTCTTGAGCAAAATAAAGTACCTGAAATATTTTCAAGCTAATTTTAGAATATATGAATGACTGATACATTCCTCATAAAAGACTGCTTTCGTGTGGTGAACACCAGCTCTGATATATCTATATCTTTATGGAATATACGATATTATCTTTTTTTTTTCTTTAAATTGAAGTCAAAAAATTCGCTTGAGGGGCGCCTGGGTGGCTCAGTCGGTTAAGCGGCCTACTTGGGCTCAGGTCATGATCTCGCGGTCCGGAAGTTCGAGCCCCTGGTCGGGCTCTGTGCTGACAGCTCAGAGCCTGGAGCCTGTTTCGGATTCTGTGTCTCCCTCTCTCTGACCCACCCCCGTTCATGCTCTGTCTCTCTCTGTCTGAAAAATAAATAAACGTTAAAAAAAACAAAACAAAACAACAACAAAAAACTTTCGCTTGATACAGGCAGCTGAGAAGTCGTACATGGAATTTTCTTTATACTTTCTCAGAAGATATGTTATTTAAGGAAGGTAATTCTGTTAAAGGAACAATTTAGAGTGAGAGCGGATTAAATTGTTTACCTTAAGTCATTCCAGAACTATGATGTCCAATTTGGTAATAAAGGGCCACATATGACTAGTGAGTATTTGAAATATTGTTATTACTAATTGAGATGTGCTGTAGGTATAAAATACGGGCAGATTTGCAAGACTTAGTATGAAAAACATAATGGTAAATATATCATGATCATTTTTATCGTGATTACACATTAAAATAATATTTGGATATAGTGGATTAAATAAAATGTATGTGTATGCTTAATTCTTAATGTCACATTTTTCTTTTTTATATTTATATGCTTTAATGTTTATTTTATTTTTGAGAGAGAGAGCAACAGAGACAGAGGGTGAGCAGGGCAGGGGCAGAGAGAGAGCTGAGCGGCCAGCACAGAGCCCAACGCGTGGCTTGAGCTCCTGGGCTGTGAGATCATGAGCCGACGTCGGATACCAACCCACTGAGCCACCCAGGCACCACTGTTTTTATATATTTTAATGTGACTACTAGAAAATTTAAAAATTTTTGAAGTGATTAGTGTTTATCATTGGCATTATAATTCTGTTAGCACTAGTGGAGAAATAAGAAATGTCATTTAGGTAGAATAACTAAACAATTTGGGCTGTGTGTGGGAAAAAATTAATGATACATATAAATATATACGTATAAGTACATATTCATATATGCACATTCATGTTTACACATACACATATATCCTGTATTTATAATGTACACCTCTACACACATACAAGTAAATACACACATGCTTGAAACATGACTACTAAAATATTTCCTTTAGGTTTTTATGCTTATGTGCTTTTCTCTTTGCCAAGGCATGGTGTTTTAATTGTGCCTCTGTAATGTGGAACATGTCAATAGCTTTTAACTTATTTAGATTTTTTTACCAATAAACAAAAAGCTAGAGTGGTTAATAGAAAGACATATCCATGAGTTTAATTCATTCCATTTTTTATCATTAATTAATATTTCTCTTCTTTCTTACCAATTGGGATACCTTTTATTTCTTTTTGTTGCCTAACTGATGTGGCTGGGACTTACAGTACTATGCTGAATAAAAGTGGTGAGAGAGAACATACTTGTCTTGTTCCTGACCTTAGGGGAAAACGTAACAAAAAGAAACGAAAGACCTGTACTCTGAAAACTATTAAACATTGATGAAAACATTCAAGATGATACAAAGAAATGAAAGACATTCCATGCCCATGGGTTGTAAAAAGAAATATTGGTAAAATGTCTACACTACCCAAAGCAATCTGCACATTTCATGCAATCTCTATTGAAATACCACCAGCATTCTTCACACAACTAGAACAAATGATTCTGAAATTTGTATGGAACCCCAAAAGACCCCAAGTAATCAAAGAAACTTTGAAAAAAGGAAAGGAAAGCTGGAGGCATCACAATTCCATAACTCAATTCATATCACAAAGCTGTAATGAACAAAACAGTATGGTACTGGCACAAAAACAGACACATAGATCAAGAGAACAGAATAGAATTCCCAGAAATAAACCCACATTTGTATGCTCAATTAATTTTCAAAAAGCAAGAAAGAATATCCAGTGGATAAAAGACTATCTTTTGAACAAATGGTGTTGAGAAAACGGGACAGCAACCTGTGGAAGGATGAAACTGAACCACTTTCTACACTGCACACAAAAGTGAGCTCAAAATGGATTAAGACCTATATGTGAGACATGAAACCATGAAAATCCTAGAAGAGAGCACAGACAGTAATATCTCTGACATTGACCATAGCAACATTTTTCTAAATACGTCTCCCGTGGCAAGAGAAATAAAAGCAAAAATAAACTATTGAGACTACATCAGAATAAAAAAGTTTCTGCACAGGGAACGGAACAGTCATCAAAACTAAAGGGGGACCTACTGAAAGAAAATATTTGCAAGTGACATATCCAATAAACGGTTAGTATCCAAAATATATAAATAACTTTTATACTCAGCACCCCCAAAACAAGTAATCCAGTTAAATATGGGCAGACAGCATGAACAGGATTTCTCCAAAGAAGACAGACAGATGGCCAATAGACACATGAAAAGATATTCAACATCACTCATCATCAGGGATACACAAATCAAAACTATGATGACATATCACCTCCCCCTCATCAAAATGGCTAAAATCAAAAACACAAGAAACAAGTGTTGGTGAGGATGTAGAGTAAAAGGGATTCTTTTGCACTGTGGGTGGGAATGCAAACTGGTGCAGGTACTCTGAAGAACAGTAGGGAGGGTCTTCAAAAATTTTAATATAGCCCTACCCTATGATCTCAGCTATTAAAAAAAGAATGAGCTCTTTCCCTTTGCAGCAACATGGATGGAGCTAGAGAGTATAATGCTAAGTGAAATCAGTCAGTTAGAGAAAGACAAATACCATATGATTTCATTCATATATGGAATTTAAGAAACGAAACAAATGACCAAAGGAAAAGAGAGAAAGAGAGACAACAAGAAACAGACCCTTAACTATAGAGAACAATCTGATGATTACCAGAGGGGAGATGGATGGGGGATGGGTGAAATGGGTGATAGGGATTAAAAAACCCACTTACCCTGATGAGCACTGAGTAATGTATAGAATCTTTGAATCACTAGATTGTACACCTGAATCTAATGTAGCACTGTGTGTTAACAGAAAATTGGAATTAAAATTAAAAACTTAATAAAAAAAAACCTGCAAGTTCGGAAAAAAGAAAAAAAAACACTTATCTAAATTCACTTCATTGCTTGAAAGAAATGAGAATTGCCACACTAAACTTTCAGATTGTGACTCTGGTATTCTGGGAATACAGTCTTGCATTTCGATGTGAACTGTGCATTGACAGAATGAACATGAAAGCTTTTTTGTTAATATATAGATTGCAGTCAGAAAGAGACTACAGAGGTTTGAAAACACCCACCTTGAAAAAGGCACATGGTATCATATAAGGCATAATATTTCTGTGGTTTACAGGCTTCTATACCCACCATTTAACACAAAAAGGACAATGTTTCTTCCCAACTGCTCTATTACTGTATTTTTACCATATGTATGTAACAAAATTCCCTGTAACATTCCTATCAAAATCTCTGAAATCTAATAAGAGACAAGCTGTTTTTTAAGGTTTTAAGTTAAAAAAGTAATTTTACGAGTTTTCAAAAGAGTAGCATATTTCATTTCCTTTCTTAATGTCTAATTGCTCTAACATGTCCCTTGCTGCAGGTATTTTTTATCACTACCTCTCGATTTTCAAAGATCAGCATTTATATAAATTTAGTGACCGAGTTTTATGGAAAATGTTGTCGTAAGATCTAAGTAGGCATAACATAGTGAAGACCCCGAGGGTAGAAACAGTTCAAGAAGAACTGGGTAAAACTTTAGAAGCAGACACTGATTTTCAATATATTTAATATTAGTGCAAAGAAAAGCCATGTGGGCAAGGAAAAGAAATGTAGTCAGCATATCTGAGTATAGGAAAAGCTACAAAAGCATCGTTAGTGGAATTGTATACAAATGAGAGATAATATAGGACATATTACTTTGTAAATTTTAAAGTAAGAAAGCATTGTCACTGTTATACTGAAGTCTAAAAATATGAATTAATATGTCTCCTGCAAAAGAAGATTAAACATGACGAATTTCCTGGTATTGCATTCAAGGATGAAAGTCAGTGAGAGTTCTAAAAGTATAGGGGTCATAGTAGCTCTTAGAATTATGAGTATCTTTAACACACTGTTCAAATTTTACCTCTTCAGGGAAAGCTGTAATTTCATTTCAGATTTCTTATAGCGAGTCATATTAATGACTATATTTGGTCTTTCTGCCTTCTCTCTCATTCCTTATGATCTAAGAACTACTCAGTCACCAAAGTAATTCTTGAAAAAGTGAACTCATACTAGCTCGCTCTTGATTAAATCACATCAGTGGGTCTCCATTTCACTTAGGATAAGTACTGAAATTTTTACCACGTGTACAAGCTATTATATGATCTGGCTTCTTCTGCCTCCCTTCTCTATACCTTGCTCTTTGGTGCTCACTGGCCTGTTTTTTGTTTGTTTGTTTGTTTGTTTTTAATCTACTTTGAAAATGCCAAATTCTTTCCTGTTCCATAGCTTTTCTGTGTGCTTTTTCTTCCCTACGAAGATTGTTCCCTCCCAATTCAAAGACTTTTGGATGTGTGGGAAAGAGCCCTAAATGATTGTAACCTTCTGGTATCCATTCACTCCCCTTTGAAGTTCTCTCCCATATTCCATAGAGCTGACCTGTGGTACCAACAGTTCATTGGAATATGGTCGTGTGATCGGGGCTAGGACATGAAATCATTGTAAATTATTTTTCCGTCTACGGGATTTCTTAATCTGTAGGAAATCAGCCACTACAACCTGAGGTTGCTCACATAGCCATGAAGAGTCCCATGTAGCAAAGAATTGGAGACTTCTGTCATTGAACACCACAAGAGTGGACCAATTTGGAAGCAGATATTCCAGTATTAGCCAGTATCTCAACGCAACCTCAAAAAAGATCCCCAATCAGAACCACTCAGCTAACCCACCTCTGATGTCCTGAACCAGAAAAACTAGGATATAAAATTTACTCTTTCTCAATATCTGTCACTTTATCTTAAGTTGACATACACAATTTATATGATTCAGAAGTTGATAAGAATAAAATTATTCAAATATAATAAATTAGTAATGTCATAAACGTTTATATGGTCTCATTATGAACATCTGACCAGTTCAGTTTTAGAAAAAAAAAATAGACTATAACGATTGAGAAAAAAGACATAAAGGGGTGCCTAGATGGCTCAATTGGTTAAATATCTGACTCTTGGTTTAGGCTCAGGTGATGATCTCATGGTTCCTGAGTTTGAGCCCCACATCAGGTTTTGCACTGACAAAGCAGACCCTGCTTGGAATTTTCTGTCTCCCTCTCTCTCTGCCCCTCCCCCACTCATGTGTGCACACAGCCTCTCTCTCTCTCAATCTCTCTCTCTCTCTCTCTCTCTCTCACACACACACACACACACACACACACACACACACAATAACGCATGAACTTAAAAAAAAAGACATGCATATAATTATCTAGTTTTTATTCTTATATTTGTAACCAAAGCACTTTTCCTCTGTCACTTCTAATATTTCCCTCCTTTGAAGGAAAAAATGATTTTAGATATACTGAATTCTGATCATATTCCTTTTATCTGACCATGTATCATACAGTTACTAGATGACATAACGTTGATGTAGATGCAGCATTTGAAATAGCATTTGAGTAGCATTTGAAACTTAAAGGTAATTGACCTCTATTCTTAAGGAGAACTATTCCTTTTCCTTTTTTGCTTTCCTTTCTCCCTTAAAGTCTCTAACTTAAAAAAAATAAGCAAACATATATGATATTCACTTTTAGGAAAATTTTCATTTTTTGTAGACCCTTTTTGGTAAGAATATTTCACAGACAAAGTACTGGCTAAGGAATATTAAGGAAAAGCTGAAATTCTTACACCATGGAAAAATAATTACATGTTTTAAATCAACAACATTGTAGTATTTAATGATATTCAGGCACTGAGCTTAGCTATAGATTACAATTAATTTCATTTGAGAATTGTAGGAATATGGGAAGGGGATAGAATTTAAAAAAAAACATATTTTAAAATAAAGATTGTGTATATCACACTGGGTCAATCGAATGATTAGAAGAGTAATCGTAATTCTATAGATACTATCATATTTGAACAACCAAGTGCCCAAAGTCAAAGTCTATGAAATGAAGGTATTTAGCACTAGATACTTTTTTTGAAGAAAATGAAGTATTAAATATATTTTTTTAATGTTTTAGTGTTTATTTATTTTGGAGAGAGAGAGAGAGAGAGAGAGAGAGAGAGAGAGTATGAGTGAAGAGGGGCAGAGAGAGAGGGAGACACAAAATCTGAAGCAGGCTCCAGGATCTGACCTGTCAGCACAGAACCCACTGTAGGGCACAAACCCACAAAGTGCAAGATCATGACCTGAGTCAAAGTTGGACAGTTAACCGACTGAGCCACCCAGGCACCTCTGAAGTATGAAATGTTTAACTGGAAACTATCATAATATCATCTTATACCATATGAAATAATTCATGAATATCTAGAAAATTATTTGTTCTTTTTTTTTCCAAAAATTTTTAATGTTTATTTCTTTTTGAGAGAGAGAGACAGAGCATGAGTAAGGGTGGGGCAGAGAGAGAGGGGGGCACAGAATCCGAAGCAGGCTCCAGGCTCAGAGCTGTCAGCACAGAGCCTGACATGGGGCTCAAACTCACAAACCTTGAGATCATGACACGAGCCGAAGTCAGACGCTTAACCGACTGAGCCACCCAGGCGCCTTGTTCTTTAATTAAATAATATAAGAGTTTATATTCTCTTCTCTCTCTCCTTTCCTTTCCTTTCCTTTCCTTTCCTTTCCTTTCTTTTTCTTTCCTTTTCTTTCCCTTGTTCTCCTTTCCCCCTAGCTTAAAGATTCACTGTTGTCTTATAAATCAAATAAGTTTTACTTTATGATTTTGGTAACTATTCTGCAATGAATGTAATAGAGATCAGAGTGTTTGCAAAAGGAGGAGGTGATTTAAACAGGATTAATGACAGCACTGTACTTAAGGGTCACAGCAGAAGTGTGGCTCACAGATACACCAGACTCCACCGAAGAAAACTTCTGGATCTTATTCACCATGGACTGTGAAGAAAAGATGACATTTTTTGGAGAACTCAATGAAATTTCATATTCTGTATATGTATATGAAATTTCATATTCTGTATATGTATATGTATATTTATGTTTATGTTTATATTTATATTATATAGGGGCATCCAGGTGACTCAGACGGTGGAGCATCCAACTCTTGATTTCGGCTCAAGTCATGATCCCAGGGTCCTGGGATGGAGCCCCATGTTGGGCTCTTGTTGAGCATGGATCCTGCTTAAGATTCTCTCTCTCTCTCTCTCTCTCTCTCTCTCTCTCTCTCTCAAAATAAAAAAAAAGCCTAAAATCTTTACAAATAATTAAAAAATTTTAAGTATTCATTTGATTTCATTTGGGTATATACCCAGAAATGGGATTGTTGGGGTAAATGGCAGTTCTGTTTTTAATTTTTTGAGGGAGCTCCATGCTGTTTCCCACAATGGCTGCATCAGTTTACATTCGCACCAACAGCGCACTGAGATTCCCTTATCTCCACATCCTGGTGTGGCTCAGTCAATTAAGCATCCAGCTCTTGATCTCAGCTCACGTCTTGATCTCAGGGTCATGAGTTCAAGCTCCATGTTGGGCCCATGCGGGGTGTGAGGCCTACATAATAATAATAATAATAATAGTCATCCTAACAAGTGTGAGGTGATATCTCATTTTGTGGTTTTGATTTGCATTTCTCTGGTAATTAGTAATGTTGAGCATCTCTTCATATGCTTATTGATGTTAACAAATAATTTAAATTACTGTGATGTATACACTTTATGTCTTTCAGGATCATTTTGTAAAAATCATCCATATTAAAATAATAAAGGCTGACTCTATTTTTTTTCTGTAGATGATGCAAGTTAGGATGATTTATCCTATATATTGTAGAAATATTGATTAATATACAGTGAATACTGTTTTCAAAGTAGAGAAAGTTTATAAAATTTTTACAAAAAGCAAAAAAAAAAATGAACTATCCCTTAACCATCAGCCCCCTACCTTTTTTTTTTTAAATCTGGAGAGAATGACAGTATTTTCTGTTACCGACTTTTTCATTAAATATAATCAATAATCAGCTGTATTCCTGCAGCCCCTTGGAGTAAAGCCCTGAAAAACTATTGGAGACATAAGAGAATTTTGGCTACGTGTGCAAAAAGAAGTTTTACTTCACCATGCCATTGGTTATGATTCTTTTGCTCAGGCTTCAGGCTCCAACAGAGACATGACTTTGTTTTCTGTAAAGCTCTCATGTGTAAAATGATGCCAGCAGAGGAAGCACAGTGGCGAAGTGCATGGACATGGGCAGAGGTCGTCGAGGTCAGAGATAGGGAACTGCTGAGATAAAGAGAAACGTAACCTGTGTGTCAACAAGTCAAACAGAGAGCTAGGAATTTGGAGAGCACATTGGAGGGCAGCAAAACTCTATGAAAAATATAAAACAAATACAACTAAAATGAACCCAAACAAATCTGTCTGTAAGTCAACAAATGTTGGTTACTAGCAGATGTAACAGGCAGGGGTGAGATAGCTTACGTGGAAGATCCCCTTCGGAATTTCTGGTTAGAATTTGAGCAGTTGCCTTCACTGATTGTGTTTCCTTTAATGAAGAATGGGAATTGGAATAATGGTGCTTTCCTCACAGAGTTATTCTGAGCATTAAAACAAATCATTCACGTTAAGTGCTTTTGAGGATTTGGCCAACTGAGGTCAATAAATGTTATTATTATTCTGCAAAGTTGACAACAAAATAAAAATTAATAGTGTTTTTTAATGTTAAATAATGACAAGGAACTTAAACAGAAGAATGTGGGGGGGGGCGCCTGGGTGGCTCAGTCAGTTGAGTGTCTGGCTTTGGCTCGGGTCATGATCTCACAGTTCGCGAGTTCAAGCCCCGCTTTGGGCTCTGTGCTGACAGCTCAGAGCCTGGAGCCTGCTTCAGATTCTGTGTCTCCCTCTCTCTCTCTGCTCCTCCTCTGCTCATGCTCTGTCTCTTTCTCAAAAGTGAATAGAGATTAAAAAAAAAAATTAAAAGAAAAAAAGAATGTGTGTGTGTGTGCACTTTTTGTGTGTGTGTGCACTTTTTAACACAGATTGGTATATTTAAAGAATAATTAGTCCATAAGTCCATACTTCAGAAGATCCACAGGAACTGGAGAAACCGAGAAATGAAAGAAAGGAACTTCCTGAATAAAGGAGCGCTTAACTGATGTTCTCTCCATCCTTTACCAGAGGGTTCCTTCCTATCCTCTGGAGAAGACCAATTAGTGAATATTGAGCTCTACTCAGCATCTCTTATTGGATGTTATGCATATTTATGGCCATATTAAAAATACTACAATGAATATTGTTTTATTTTTAGATTAGTGTCATTTTCAACAAATTATTTTCACTATATTTATGATTTTTCCTTGAGGGAGTTCTAGAAATTCTTATATGTACCTAATATTTGGGGTAGGCCTTTTTGGACCCTTGCGTTCAAAAAAGTTTTGGTGAGTCGTAACCAAATGAGTAAAGCAATATTTGTTAAAGTAGTTAGTTAACCTCAATATTTCTTTTGACCCACATTCATCTTTGAAAGAAAGGTAATCTGTTACTTAAAACAATATGTCTAGAAGCCAATCAATTCAATGATTCAAAGACCCAGATTGTTTTCAAAGTTGAAAGGGCTTCTTCCATTGCATTCTGACACAACATGTTAGAAAGTCTATCACCAAAAATCCTCCAGATTCATTGAATTACAAAAGCTTATTTTCATCTGGACATGGTATGTATTCTTACATATATTTTTTTTTCTTTTTTGGACATAGATTTGTTAATTTTATCTCTAAATATACATTGATTCAGGATTTTTCAAGAAATGCTATAATTTCAGATATAATGGTATAAAATATCACAAATCAGCAGTGAGTCCTAAAAAAGACAAATTTGGTGTAAAATTAATATATATTTTTAACCTTCAGTCACACCAGGAAAGTCTGAATAACTTCTCCAAGGTGGATTCAGGGATAATTATAAACACATTATTTTAATGAAAAATTAAATCTACATGAGAGAGAAAAAATATATATAAAGTTTGTCAGTAGCTCGGCTGTCAGGATTCAAAGATTTTGATTTTTTTTCTTTATAAACAGGTTTACAATTAAGGTAATCATGGAACATGAATCATATAACTTTGTGATAAGGATTAATGGGATTTACAACTTCCTTCTTCATGTAAACTTGCTGTATTTTTGAACTTATTGAAAAAAAGGAATTGACTATTTATCAAATTTAGTATTATTTCATGTTCAAATTAGATAACATATACGGTTGAAACAATAAAAGGAGAGTGTTCTCATATGCTGTTAAAATTTGTTCGGTGTTTTCCTCTTCTTTCTACTTAGATTCCTTTAGACCATTGAAAATTGATGTGTATTTTTATTTTTTATTTTTTTTAAGATTTTATTTTTAAGGAATCTCTACACCCAACTTGGGGTTCGAGCTTAGAACCAAGAGATCAAGAGTTGCATGTTCTACTGACGGAGCCAGCCAGACACCCTAAAAATTGATGTTTGAATGATAGTTGAAAAACCCTTATTTTGTAACGCGAAAATATTGCTGTTTAGATTGTAAATGTAACGTAATAAAGTTCAATGTGTTAGCTAATTAATAAACACTTATTTGCATAAATGGACGCACAGTTGTACAAAGCTCTCAATTCTGTAAAACAGCTCCAGGATAGATCCATCGAAATAATTTATGTAAATTCCCTTTTTTCGTAAGTTATAAGGGACTACAAGAAGTCAATTTATAATTTTAAAACTTACATTTAGTGAATACACTAACAACCAAGTAAACATGTAGCAGCATTAAACTACTCCAGTGTTGGGGCACCTACGTGGTTCTGTTAGTTTAGCATCCAACTCTTGATTTTGGCTTTACACATGATCCCAGGGTGGGGGGATGATGCTACACAAGAGGCTCCCTGCTAGGTGTGGAGCCTGCTTAAGTTAAGGTTCTCTCTCTCTCTCTCTCTCTGTCTCTCTCTCTCTCTCCTTCCTCCACTCATGCTCTCTCTCTCTCTTTCTCTCTCTAAAATAAAAAAAAAAACTAGCACACTGTTGAGATTATTAAACATGATTATTGTCAAAGAATATTTCTCCTCTGGACATACCAAAAACAATATTATTTTTCTAGAACTTATAATAATAAAACATGAAGATAATCAGAAATAGAAACTGATCAAATGGCTATATAACAAATTCATTATTCATAAGCATGTTCCCCGGTACCACAATATCCCCAAATGACTTTCATGTTTTGAATCACTACTTAATAATCATAATCATAATCATAATTAAAAATGAAGTCTTTTTGTCTTCTTGGATACATTTCCCTCTTAAGTATTTTAAAAGACTTCGGTGGTGAAAACATAGGCCTGAAGTTTCTTTATTAATCAGTCCAGCTCTGTATCATTTATAGCAGAAAGGATATGGAAAGTTAGATAGATAAGTAGATAAGTAGGCAGGTGGGTAGATGATAGATAAATAGATAGATGGATAGATGGATAGATAGATAGATACATAGATACATAGAGGGAGATAGGAAGGGAGATGAAGAGATAAAGATACATACATAGTAAGCAGTGTAAGGGAAAATCATCTTGATTCATCAGGACCCGGCATGTTTCCAGGCTACATTATAGTTTTTGTAAGGACTGTTCAATTCGCTTCAGTCTCTTGGAAATAGTATTTGAGAGGTCTCATCTGAAACATGCATTGTTGCACAAACTCCTTTCCTTTCTTGGCAGGATTTAAACTTCATTTTTTGTTTGTTTTTTCTTAACACCTTAACCCTCCTGATAGCTCTTTTGAGATTTTTAGTGTCTTACCTGTTGCTTTCTTCTTAGTTTTCCAGACACTTGAGTGTATGCATTTGCCTAAAGGTAAAAAGTGGTGCAAATTTACATTTACTTCTTTGCAATTTTTTTTTTTTTTTAATCCTGGTCCTTTAGTACCTGTCTGTCGGGAGTAGCTCTGAACACGAAGGTTTGTCTGCCAACTTTGGGGAAAATGCCAAAGCCTCTGGGCCACCAATATCTCCTGAACTTCTATAACTCACAGAACTTACAGATTGGCAAATGATCCAAGCAGAAAAGTGGCAGAGAACGTCAGGCATGTATAATAAAGCTGTAGGTAATTTTACTCCTTTTCGGGGTCATGACCCATCCCTACTCACCACACCCAACATAGCTGCCTTGAACCTCCCTCTTTAATCCTCTCAGAAGCTGATATTCTGTATGTTATCCAAATTTTATTATTTTTCTCAGAAGGAGCCTTCCTCTGAACCAAGCCACCACTTTTTATCCAGTATCAGAAGTCAGACTTATACTTAGATGAAAGAGGATTGTTCTCCAGAGAAAAGAAGATTTAGAAATTAAGCATTTGGATTAGTTATGAGAAGGAATCATCTTCTCTTTTGTTCTGTCTTCAACAAAAGGGAAAGATACCGTTTTCCGAATAAGTCAGCCAAGGTGTGACTTCCTCAGAAACAGTACCTTGAATTAGAGATCTGTCAAGTTTTCTGTTGCTTTCAATAAAACTTTATCATATCTAATTTTTCTTGAGCAGAAATATGTGACATCACATTTTTGTTTTTCTATCTGGTGGAAATAAACACTTTTTTGCCCTATGTTTTCCCGGTTTGCGTCTTTACCTTATTAAACCACATGGCATAAAAATCTGTTAAATATTAAAAATTACGAATTATGAATGATCTTTCATTGAAATAGTGCCATGTTTACAATTTCCACATTGCACGAAAGGACAACCAAATTTTTTCACATCATCCATGCATCAATAAAGTCACAATACCTATAATTTGGGGGAAACGCATTATTAGTAACGAAACTAAGCTCTTTGTCTTGCATTTTATAGCTGCCTAAGAAAAAATACATTTCCGTATATTTCTCATGCAAAAATTGTCGTAACTGAAGACTAAAATGGAAATCATCACGTTGTGCTCTTATTTTTTGTTCTCTGAAATCATTTTTTACATAAAACATGTTATTTTATGTAAATGCATAAGCATAGTGATATGATGTTATTTTTAGATATTATTTTCAAAATCCTCTTCTGTTTATGTGCTGTTTTCTACTTTGTTTTGCCAATATCTCTCACCCAGGCTGGTAACTCAAGTTAAAAGGTATGATTCTCCATGTTTATATAGGTGTAAATTAGCATATTTAAAGATATACATTTGAATACATACTCATCCCTATGGACATATTTTATATTTATTTTTCAAAAATTAGGTTACATTTTTCTTAGCATTCTGTAGAATACAAGCAAGATGTAGTCAGACATTGTATCATTTTGTTTACTAGTCTATCTCCAGAACCTAAAACACTATCCCATGGCTCTTTCCAACTGACTTTCTGCAGTGATGGAACTTCCGCAATGTCCAATATGGTACAGTTACCCACGTGGGCATTGAGATCTTGCAAGGGGTATCGAGCAATAGAAGAGCTGAGTTTTTAAAATTATTTTTAATGTTTATTTTTTTTTGAGAGAGAGAGAGAGACAGAGTGCGAGTGGGGGAGGGGCAGAGAGAGAAGGAGACAGAATCTGAAACAGGCTCCAGGCACAGAGCCTGATGCGGGGCTCGAAGTCAGGGACCGCAAGATCATGACCTAGCCAAAATCAGAAGCTTAGCCAACTGAGCCACCCAGGCGCCCCCTAGAAGAGCTGATTTTTTATTGTACTTAATTAAAAATTAAAATTAAAAACTTTGAATTTATGTCACATTTTTATAGGCTACAATATTTGACAGCGTGCTTCTAAAATGGATATTCAACAAATATCTATTGAATACATAAATATATTTTATTGTTTGTGAGAGTTAGCTATACTTAAAAAAGCCTCTTGTCCAATTGGATTTTTGTATCCATTTTAAAAGACTATATAATATTCCATGGTCTAACTCACCCATAATTTTATTTTCCCATTCATTTATTGCTGGCTATTTACTTTGCTTATTTTTGAGATAACAAACAGATATATAAATATCTGTGCCTGTGTAACTTTAAGTACTAGAACTTTAATTTCTGTGGAATAGACTTCTAGGAGTGGGGTTACAAGGTAAACATATTTTTATTTTAATAAGCATAAAGGCTGTTGCACAGATTTTTAAAAAATAATATTTTTTAAATGTGCATCTACACTAGCAATAAGTGCTAGCGATAGATGTTTTCATTCTAAATTTTTATTTTACCCGTCAAAGATACAGTGGTAACTAATTATGATTTTATTTGCATTTCCATGAGTACTAAGGAAATTGAACATCTTTTTCTACATTTTTAGACATGTAAATTTGTTCATATGTGAAAGGTCCCTTGACACCCTTTGCCCATTTCTCTATTATATTGCTTACTAATTTCTGGCCAGTGTGTAAAATTTCATCATACGTGCATAATTTAATCATACGAATGCCTTCTATTTCTACATAATGTATCTTCTATATCGCTGATCTAATTATTGATTTAAACCAATAAAATACTGTACTGACTTGACTGTAGTGTCTTCAGAGTGGTTCTTAATATGAAAGTTATGCCATCAATAGTTTTAGACATGTAAGTACCTCTTTTCCTACAATTAATTAATTTCTTAGAGTCAATATTTAAAAAAAAAATTGTTTTAATGTTTATATATTTTTTAGACAAGAGAGAAACAGAGTGTGAGCACGGGAGGGCCAGAGAGAAAGACACAGAATCTGAAGCAGGCTCCAGGCTCCAAGCTATAAACAGAGCTTGAAGCGGGGCTCAAACTTAACAAACCACAATGTCATGACCGGAGCTGAAGTCAGATGCTTAACCAACTGAGCCACCCAGGCACCCCTCCCAGAGTCAAGAATTTTATCATGTTAAATCTTTACATCCAAAGACATCTCACATTTTTATATTTTATGACAACTTGTTTTATTCCATTTCCGTACATCAGATCACTTTATGAGTACCATCATTTTTTTGGTCTCACTCTTTGTTTGCAGTTTGTTCATCCTTTATACAACTTAAACTCTGTGTCTAGTTATCTTAATCACTCTAGTACATTTCATTTCTCTTGCATTTCTATCTACTCTGCCAATATCTCATTTCATCATTTCCTTTGGCATTACCTCAAACCTGATTATATCCATCTTTTCACTTACCTGGACCTTATACTATTGATGAAGACTGGTACTGGAGGAAAGAAGACATTCAATCTAATGGTACTTGGTACGAATTAAACTTCATGATCTTCCAAGAGGTCATAAAGGCTGGAAGGTTTCTGATATTCTTAGGCAATCATACAACATGTTCTTTATTCTCCTGACTCAGTCCTTGAAACCCTGAGTGAAATGTCTCCCTGGTTTACTCAGAGTCAATGAATCCAGAGTCTTTAGCATAGCCTCTAAGACTCTGTTTCATTTCTGAATTTCCAACATGCTTCTTTCCTACGCATTCTGCTCCAGAAAAGTAGATCTCTCTGACGTTCTTCAAACATAACACACCACACATGCTCATGACTGATATTCACCAAGACATATGCGTGGTTAACTTCCTCAGCTACTTAAATGTTTTGCTCACACGTCTAAGCCTGATGATGCTCCTGAATTTTGAAAAGCACTCTGTATGTGTGGTAGGCAGAACTCTAGAATTCCTGCCCCCCTGGTGCTGTGCCCTGCTTCTATTATCTGCTGGAAATATGGGGCCCGGCTTTTTAAGATGATGTGATTTCTCTCCTGTGATGAGGTTAGATTAAATAGCAATGGTGAAGGGATTTTGCAGATGTATTTAAATTCTCTATCCATTCAATATAGGATTAATCAACAGGTGATTATCTTCTGTAGAACCAACTTATAATGTGAGCTCTTTATGACAGAGTCTAACCTTTCTTTGAAGAGAGAGATTCCAAACCAGAGATGATCTTCTACTGACATCACAGATGAAAACTTTCATGTTTCAGGGAAGGCTGTTTATTTGGCAGTGAATAGAAGGGGACTTCTGAGATGTCAATGCCTCAATCTTACAAATGCAAAGATGAATTCAGCTAACAACAAAGGAGCCTGGAAAAGAACCCTAAGACTCAATGACATTGCAGAACAACTGACATTTTGGGAGTAGTTTTGCAAGACTTAGATCAGAGGACTCAGCTAAACCATGTTAAAACCCAATATGTGCATGTTGTTTTTAGCCACTAATTCGTGGCAAAAGCGTATGGTACGGTAATTTGTTCCATGTCAGTAGAAAACTGATATAGCCTCAGTCCCAATTATCTTTAATTTACTTAAATTTGTTTTATTCCATAATACTTATCATTTATATTTAAATTTTGAATTCTTGAATTTTGTGGCCCAAACTCACCTATAAGATCCTCAAAGGCGAGAGTATTTCTTCTTCTCCTTTTATTGTTTATATGTTGGATCTCATAAACTGAGAACAATATCCTGCTTACCCTACTATATGTTCAATAATATTGAATGAATGAATGAATGAATTAATTAATGAATGGTTTTATTTCTTCCAATATTATTTTAGAGTTGCAGTAAAACCTTGGTTTATGAACATAATTTGTTCCGGAAACACGCTTGTAATCCAAAGTACTTGTATATCAAAGTGAATTTCAAGAACCATTGTCTCAGCTGTGATCATGTGATGCTCAGTGTCATGTGCTACTCATATTGCAAGACATCACTCGTGTATCAAGTTAAAAGTTACTAGGAATGTTTGCTCATCGGGGCTCCTGGGTGGCTCAGTCAGATAAGCCTCCGACTTCGGCTCAGGTCATGATCTCACAGTTTGTGGGTTTGAACCCCACGTCTGAGTATGTGCTGACAGCTCGGAGCCTGGAACCTGCTTCAGATTCTGTCTCCCTCTATCCCTGCCTGTCCCCCACTTGTACTTTGTCTTTCTCTCTCTCTCAAAAAGTAAAAAAAAAAAAATTATCACTAAGTATTTTAAAAGTTTTGTTGTTAATGGATAAGGAATATTTTCTCCATATCTTTTTCCTTACTGGAATTAAAGTGCTATTACTTTTCTTTTTTTTTTTTTAATGTCTAGTTATTAATTTTGAGACAGAGAGTGGTGGGAGGGGGAGGAAGGGCAGAGAGAGAGAGAGAGAGAGAGAGAGAGAGAGAGAATCCCAAGCAGGCTCCATGTTGTCAGCACAGAGTTCCATGCAGGGCTCAATGTCACAAACCACAAGATCATTACCTGAGCTGAAATCAAGTGTTAGACACTTAACTGACTGAGCCACCCCCGTGCTTTTATTTTTAATATATTTATATGATAGCCAACAACTTAATGGAATTTCCCTCATTAATTCTAATTTATTTATTTATTTATGAATGTTTATTTATTTAATTTGAGGAAAACAGAGAGCACAAGCAGAGGAGGAGCAGAGAGAGAGAGAGAGAGGATCCCAAGCAGGCTCCATGCTGTCAGCCTCGAGCCTGACTTAGGACTTGATCCCATGAACAGTGAGATCATGACCAGAGCCCAAATCAAGAGTTGGACACTCAACTGACTGAACCACCCAGGCACACCTAATTTATTTTTCACTAGAACTTCTTGAGTTTTCTTTAGCTTTAAAAGTATTTCATTGGCGAAAGTAGTAGTTTTCTCGAATCTGTACCAAAAATTTATGTTCTTTATTTACTAAAGATACCAGGAAAATATTTAACTACATATTAGATTCCCAAACGCCATTTAAAGTCAGAAGACTATCACAGGCACGCTTTGCACCAAAATGCTCAGCAGAACTTAAGACACCATCACAGTGCTCTAGCAAGGAAATGTGAGGCATTTATTTTCCATAGAAGTAGTCTATGGGTATCACTTTGGTTCTACAGGAAGGAGCTCGTGTGTAAGGGACTAATCCTCACACTCAGCAGGTAGAGGAAGTGTCTAAACTTAGATGTCTTATACCCCTTAGGAGCCAATATCTCTGGTGACCCTTCAGGAGAGTAGCTTCCAGCAACTCCACCAGGAAAATACCAATCACAAGTCTCACCACATTGAGGGGAGCCCTAGCTATGTCTTGCCCATAGAATATTTATAGTTCCACCCAAGCCGGATGTAATTCGCAAATTCAAAGTCATGTTTATCACAAACAGTGATGACTAGCAACATAACCCACATCCCACCCTTATCAGACTGCCAAAAACAAATGCTCTGATCTAGGGGGAACATTCTGCTTCTATGTCTATACCATGAATTCCGTTGATAGGGTTTTAATACTCTAGAATTCGTTATTCCCTACTGAGATTTTTGGAAAGTTATTCTTGTGGCTTTAAGTATTTTTATAATTTTCATTTTTATTCAGAAATGTCATTAGTAAACGGCTGAACAATTTTAATGGATGGGGTTTCAGCATGTCTTGTTATTCTATTATGTGCTTCCAATTTCTGTAACAAATTATGTTGCTAGATTTCTTGAATTGGATTACGTTCACAAGGAAAAAATGGATATTAGGAATGAGAAAAAAAGATGATGTTATCACCATAAATGCCTTTTGACGTGGTTTGAAGTATTGGGTTTTTGGAGTCGATGACCAAGAAAGAATTCTTGAGATGTCTTCAGTGCAAAAAGGTAGCTTTATTAAAGACCGGGGACAGGACCGATGGACAGAAAGAGCTGCACTGGGGTTGTGAGAGGTGATTGAGTATATACCTCCAAGTTGGAAGGTGTTTAGGATTAACATAAGTCTCTAAGGTATTTTGGAAACAAAGTTTCCAGGATTTTGAAGGGCTCAGCGGTGTTAGGAAAAGGTCATTTATTACTGTGTAGTAAAAACTCAGTCATGAGACCCTTCAGATGTATATCAAGGGACCATAAGCTTGGAGTATGATTGCCAACATATATCTTATGCAGAGATACAGGAAGTTTCCAAAAGAATTTTTTTAAGTTTGTTTGTTTGTTTAGAGAGAGAAAGAGCAGGAGCTGGGGTGGGGAGTGAGGCAGAGAGAGACAGAGAGACAGAATCCCAAGAAAGCTCCACACTCACTGTCAGTGAGGAGCCCATAAGGGGCTGGATCTCGGGAGATGTGAGATCATGATCTGAGCTGAAAGCAAGAGTCAGATGCTTAACCAACTCAGCCACCCAGGCACTCCTCCAGAAGGAATTTTTGTATGTCAAAGCAGACTTACGGGATCCTAGGGGGTCGAGATAACCTTAAGCTAAGATTCCATTTTGTCCTTTGCAAAGTGTCATCATCAAGGCAGCTGAGCTCCTAGAGAAATGTCACTCTGCCTGTTTCAAGGACTTGTCAGTGGGCTGTAGGCAGCAAGGAATTTTTTTTTTCCTTTGCCTCTGTTTCCTGCATCACTTTTGATGAAATTAGACTATTGCATGCATGGAAATGGCAAAGTCAAAAAAAAAAAATTACTAGGACAAATTGTACTAATTCTTATTAAAACAAATATTCTTAAAATTAATTCAAGGACTTAAATGAAATAGTACCCTCTTAATTGTTTTCTGGGTTTTATTTATTTATTTTTTCGTTTAGATATTTCTTTGATTTGAGAATTGGCCATCGATGTGTTTCTTGTAGCTGAGTAGTTAAGAGTCTTCTTGCCAACTTAACTTTTTCTAATTATACTGGCTTATGATAACAGGATATGTTATCTTTAAATATTTTGTTTAAATTTTCTTTTTGACCTAGTGCATCATTGATTTTTATAAAAAAAAATAACATGCACAATGAGAGGAATTTGGGGGGAAGGGTAAAATTCTTTCTCTCTCAATTTGCATATGTGCTATGTGTGTGTATTAACCCCTACATACCTTCACTTTTCTTTTTGGCATTATATATTGACTTCTTTGACATGGATGAAATAGCTCATGGCAATCTGTATTCTTCAAAAATTTCATCTTTATCGTTAAAGTATCCTTTATCTCATTTGATGCATTTATCTTAAATACACATTTTCTGATATTAGTATTTCCTCATTTGCTTTATTTTTACAAGCACTTGCCTTATATTTTATCATTTAATCTTTAAAACTTTGTTTTAGATATCTTCCATACAGGCCATACATAGCTACTCTCAGGCTTTGTTTTCACCTATTCTAGTGATGTCTGCCTCACATTTGTTATCATAGATGATATATTGCATGTAACATCAAGCATGCATGATCATTTACTTCTAAAGTTTTTATTTTTTGTTGTATAAGTGAAAACATTTTATTTTCTGTGGTAAGAACATTTAACGTAAGATCTACTCTTTCAACAAATTAAGTATATAGTAGAGTATTTTTAACTATAGACACAAAGTTGTACAATAGATCTCGAAAACACATTCATCTTGCATAATTAAAACTTGAAGCCTGTTGATTAGAAACTCACTTTCTCCTCTCCCAACCTCTGGTAACCACCATTACATTATTTGATTCTATGAATTTAACTATTTTTAATACCTCATGTAAGTGTGTGGAAAATCAAATAGCTATGTCTTGGGTTAGGAGATTAGAGGGAATGCATTGCAAAGCAGAACACTGCTTTCTGGCCTTGCTGAGAACAGAGGCAGGTATCAAGTTAATGTATACCTAGGGTTTGGGTCCTGCCTGTGCTCATGAATTCCTTGACCATGTTATCTATGGAATATATTATCTTATTATCCACCGTGCATCTGCTCTTTGTAGTCTTGGGAATGCCTTTTTTTTCTGCATGTTTTCTATATGTTCTTACTGGGACATAGCCCACTGACATATTGAACCATGTTTCCTTAAAGGTATGCTTAATAAATACGGGAGCTTCAGAGCAGTTCAGACTTCCCTTAGCCTCCCTCTCAAGTCTCTTGACTTGTGGAGTCTTGAGTAATCCTTTCCGCCATCCTCAGCCTTGCAGGACAAAGCCAAAAGCCAAACCGACATACATGAGATCATATAGTATTTGTTCTTCTATGATTTCTTAGTTTGAGTCACATAAATATCTTCAAGGTCCATCCATATTGTGTCGTATGGCAGGATTTTCTTTTTTTCTTTAAGGGTGAATAATATTCCACTATATGTATGTTCATCATTTATTGGTGTATTTTTCAATAGACATTTAGATTGTTTTCAGAATTTGTGAAGAGGGCTGTAATGAACATTGGGGTGCTAACAATCTTCAAGATCTTGATATCAAAGCTTTTCGATGAAACGCCAGATATGAGAACTGGATCATATGGTAAATTAAAAAATAATAATAATAATTATTGAGGAACCTTCACACTGCTTTCCTTAGTGGCTGTATCATCTTGCCTTCCCGCCAAAAATGAACAAGGATTCCAATTTGTCTACATCCTCACCGATATTTGTTTGCTTGTTTGTTTGTTTTCCCTTTTCTTCCTTTCTTTTTTTTTTTATAGTAGCCAACCTAACAGGTAATAATTCATTGTGGTTTTAATTTCCATTTCCCTGATGATTAGTGACATTGAGTATCTTTTCAAATATTTGTCCACTTGTATATCTTCTTTGAAGAATGCCTATTCAGATTTTTAGTATATATATTTTTTTAATTTTTTTTTTAAATTTTTTTTTTCAACATTTATTTATTTTTTTGGGACAGAGAGAGACAGAGCATGAACG
Organism: Prionailurus viverrinus; assembly: GCF_022837055.1. Taxonomy (NCBI): domain Eukaryota; kingdom Metazoa; phylum Chordata; class Mammalia; order Carnivora; family Felidae; genus Prionailurus; species Prionailurus viverrinus. The sequence continues at coordinate 139,033,134 of NC_062569.1, read as the reverse complement.
GGGGAGGGGCAGAGAGAGAGGGAGACACAGAATCGGAAACAGGCTCCAGGCTCTGAGCCATCAGCCCAGAGCCTGACGCGGGGCTCGAACTCACGGACCGCGAGATCGTGACCTGGCTGAAGTCGGACGCTTAACCGACTGCGCCACCCAGGAGCCCCTATATATATTTTTTTTAAATCAGGTTGTTAGCTTGTTGTTTTTGTTGTTGTTTCTGTTGTTGTTGGAGTTCCAAATGTTCCTTATAGATTTTGTGAATTAGCTCTTTCTGTTGTTTTGGTTTGTTGTTCTGTTTGTTTTGTTTTTGTGAATTAACTCCTTCTGTTGTTTTTTGTTGTTGTTGTTGTTGGAGTTCCAAATGTTCTTTATACATTTTATGAATTAATTCCTCATATGATAGATAGTTTGCAAATAATTTATTCCATAGAGCAGGTTGTTTGTTCACTGTTGGTTGTTTCCTTTGCTGTGTACCAACTTTCTAATTTGATACAACACCTCGTATATATTTTTTGCTTCTGTTGTCTTTGTTTTGAGTAAAAGTCATGAAGTTGTTGCCAAGTTCAATGTCATGAAGATTTTCCTCTATATTTTCTTCTAGGAGCTTTACAGTGTCAGGTCTTACTTTTAAGAAATTCATTTTTTGTTGTGATAAGACCTGGGTGTTGTATGTAAGTGATGAATCACTAAATCCTATACCTGAAATTAATGTTACACTGTATGTTAACCAACTGGAATTTAAATAAAAACTTTAAAAGGAGGGGTACCTGGGTTGTTCAGTCAGTTGAGCGTCCAACTTCAGCTCAGGTCATGATCTCACGGTTCGTAGGTTTGAGCCCCACGTTGGGCTTTGTGCTGACACCTCAGAGCCTGGGGCCTGCTTCAGATTCTGTGTCTCCCTCTCTCTCCACCCCTCCTCCATTCATGCTCTCTCTCTCTCTCAAAAATAAACATGAAAAAAATTTTTTTAAACTTTAAAGAAAAAAAAGAAATTCATTTTGAGTTGGTTTCTGTGTATTAGGTAATATATGGATCTAAAGTCATTATTTTGCATGTGGATATCCTATTTTCCCATTACCATTCAATGAAGAGATTATTTTTTCTCCATTGTTTTTCCTTGGTATCCTGTTGAAAATCAACTGACTATATATGCACGGATTTATTTCTGTGTTCATTATTCTGTTACATTTGTCTACCTGCCTTTCTTTATGCCAATACTATACTGTTTTAATTACATAATGTTTTATTACTATGTAATATATTTTAAAATCAGAACGTGTGATTTCTTTGTTCTTTCTCAAGATTGTTCTGGCTATTTGGGGTCTGCTGTGTTTCCACATAAGTTTTAGAATTTTTCTTTTCTATTCCAGTGAAAAATGCTATTGGAATTTTGATAAGGATTTCATTAAATCTGTAGGTCAGTGTTGGTAGTATGAACATTTTAACAATATTAAGTATCCTAATCCAGGAACACAGGCATCTTTACATTTGTTTATGTCTTGTTTTAACTTCTTTGATCAATGGTTTGTTAATTTAGTCTTTTACCTTCTTAGTAAAGTGTATTTCTAAGTATTTTATTCTTTCTGGTGTTTTGCAAATGGAATTAGTTTCTTAATTTTCTTTCGGATAGTACATTGTTAGTGTATAGGAATGCAACTGATTGCGTGTGTAGGGCCCATTCACTTTAATAGCTCAATAAAAATGTTATGTATTACTAGCTCTCATTGCTCAATTTCAATATTTTTCATTTGTATGCATTTAGCAAATAAATATTACTGAATAATTACCTGTGGAAAAATGTAATATGACATTTCCCAAATATAAATGTTCCAACATTTAGAGAACAAATGACTTACAGATGAGGGTTTTTTTTTTAAGTTTATTTTATTTATTTTGAGAGAGAGAGTGAGAGAGAGTGCAGGCAGGGGATGGGTAGAGAAAGAGGGAGAGCGAGAATCCCAAGCAGGCTCCACGCCTGGTACAGAGCCTGATATGGTTAGTTTTTTTTCATATTGTATTGTAAAACTTACTAGTACCAAAAGTAATAATGTTTTGGGTAGAAAGTAACAACTTGGTAAGAACATGGAAATGGCCTCTACTCCACCTTTCTTGACTCAGATTTTTACTTTAAACTCACCTTGTGTTATACGTAAGTGATGAATCACTAAATTCTACTCATGAAATTAATATTACAGTAGATGTTAACTAATTATAATTTATTTATATATATCTATTCATTTATTATTTACTTATGTATTTTTTTTTGAGAGAGAGAGAATGCGAGTAGAGAGAGGCAGAGAGAGAGGGAGAGAGAATCTTAAGGAGCTTCCGTGCCCAGCACAAGCCAGACGCGGGGCCTCAACCCCACAACCCTGAGATCATAACCTGAGCTAAAAATCAAGAGTCAGATGCTGAACCAACTGAGCCACCCAGGTGCCCCATTAACTAGAATTCAAATAAAAACTTTTTAAAACCCCACAAAACCACAGGTAAATAAGGATATCCTTTTATGTATTAGGTATTCTCCTCTGAACTGAAGGTAAACTGCTAACTCATAAAGGGAAAGTCAACATCCCCAGTGGTGAATCTATGCTTGGTGAAGTTAAATCACTACAAATAATGATGAGGGAGCCTAAAGCAAGCTGACACGCCGCAAACAACCCGCTGCCCCAGGTGGGATATGTGTGATATTCCTCAGGCACTCCTGGCCGCCCAAGAGCAAAGGAAAGGGGGGAAATAAATGGTTAACTGATAGAGATCATAGTCCCGCAGGACCTAAGTCTCCATCACCCCTCCACAGTGATGTGGGAAACAAAGGCAGAAGAAACTGGCAGATAGAACTCGATTTCCTTATAACCTGCAGCCCATTGGCAAATACTTGAGGCTGGCAGAGTAAAACGTTTCTCCAGGAACTGCCCACAGTCTTAATGCTAATGCTTTGCTAGAGGGAAAAACAACCCTCGCTTGAGAGTGGCTAGACCTCCACTATGTGCAAGTCTTCTTTACCATATGAAAATCGAACTGGAAAGTTCCCCTGGAGTTTACCTCCCCTAACTCCATAGTATATAACCAGTCTCTCCTCATGGCCCCAGGCAACTCCTTCTGCCCCTGGGTCCTGTCCTCGCGCTTCAATAAAATCAACTTTTTGCACCAAAGACGTCTTCAAGAATTCTTTCTGGGCCATCGGCTCTGGACCCATGAACCCACGATCACCCCAAAAACCTCATCAGGTAAGGCTAATTTATAGTGTCACGTGTGAACAGCTACACCTCGAGGGATAATGTCTGATCTAGAGGGCAAATTTCTTAGAATCAGAAGTGAAAAATAGAGTGATGGGTAGAAGGTTGCATGTCAGTCTCTCTGTTCTATTTCCTAGAAATTCCTAAAATACCATTCTTCTTCTGGTTATTGCCCTTCCTCAGGTTCCTGTGTGCTCAGTTAGGCTAAATTGGCAGACACAATTTGCATAACCCCACGAGAAGTGTTCTTCAAAGAGTCCGTGGCCACCCGCTCAGAGCTGTCCAGAGAGAAATGGGCAGCTGGGGACAGAGGGGTGTGATTTGTAGGATAAGAGGGAAGTGGAAACTAGGACATAGACAAATTTCACTTACTCTACTGCTTGTCTTTAAGGGGGTTAGAAAAAAAAAGACAAAATTATAAAATGCCATGCAGCGGATTAAAAAATCTAGTGGGGACAATATACTCTAATTGTGGATTTAAGAACTATCTTAGGAACCTGTAGAGAAGTCACTTTTGTGCTTTTGAAAGAGAAAATTTTATCATTTACCTCTACAAGTAGTTATTACTCTGCTTTAATGCTATGGAAATTTGCTGCAAAATCAGTTGATATTTTTATTAATGAAGGAATGGCAGTACAGATTTTTCAAATGCTAACATACATAGGTAGTTTGAATACATGAGATAATGTTTAAAGCCCCTTGATTTGTCAGACATAGGCAAAACCTCAGAGCTCGAAGGAAGGAATTTTTCTAAAACGCTGCCTTTTCTTACAAATTAGTTAGTCCTTTTTTTTTCTTGACAATTACTACTCATAAAGTCTATTCTCAATCATTTGGAGTAATTAGACTCAAGTTTTGAGTGATAAATTCCTTACTCTTTGCCATTTAATTTTAATCAGAACACTACCATAACAAAAAATGTTAATGAAAACGCATTTTCAATCAACCTTCGAGGAAGGGAAACTATATCCATCTAAAAAGTGACAAAGGCAAACAAATCCATAAGCCATGACAGTTTCCAGAGCTTACATATTTTTTTTCTTTGGCATGTGAAAGTCCCACGTATGAAAAACAAACAAGCAAGAAGGGTTGTTTGCAACTAGTTCTCTGTAGGGGTGTGGAAAACCGCGATCTGAGTTTTTCAGTAAAAGAGAGACAGGGTAACATCAATGCCATGTGAAAATCACTCAGACTGGAGGAACAGCAAAGTGGGTGAGAGACTGCAGTGTGCTTCTGGAAAGGTTTCAAACTCCAAAGTCAAAAAGATCGGGTTTAACACCGATCTTGCTCATTCTTGGTTGTATTTCTTCATGTGTATAATGAATTCAATAATATTTGTCTCTCAGCGTTGTTGAAAGGATTTAGCAGCAGGATTATGCAATAGTTCTTAGCACAGTGCTTCAAAAACAGTAATTGTTCAATTCAAGTAGCTCATGTCATTAGTACTTAAAATACCGCATGCGAAACTCATACTAGGGAAACAATGCTATTAGTGGAGAGGAATCCTTTTAATGTGAGAAATCATACTTTTGAAATAAAAGCCCTTATCAGGTCAAACAATAAAGATTATGGTTACAATAATAACACATTCTATAGGAGCCTCTGGTCAAGGAAACATTACAACAATAGGTCTATTCCAGAATATTTGGAACTTCAGACATCTCGATCGATTTCCAATATAACTTTAACTACAATAAAACCTTGGTTTGTAAGCATGATTTGGTCTGGAAACATGCTTGTAATCCAAAGCATTTGTATATCAAAGCGAATTTCCAATAATGGAAACATGTTTCATTCCACAACACAAAAAATATTCATGTAAAAATGATTACAATACTTTAATATAATATAAAATGATAAAGAAAATATAAAATATAAAGAAAAATAAACAAATTAACCTGCACTTATACCTTTGTAAACCTTTGTGGCTGGTGTGAAGGAGACAAGAGACAAGAGGGTTACTGTGCAGGGCGACTTTCACTCTCACTGACGAATCACTGCTATCTATTGGCTCAATGGGCTTTTTTCTACATGGGGGCAATTGTATACAGTCTCACAGATGATGACTACAGTACAGTATTAATAAACTTTTGTCATATACTTTATTTAATGAAACTGGCAATAAGGCAGCAGAAGAAAGGGTCTATATCTGCAGGCAGTCTGACCTCCAAGGAGGCAAAGCATCCCTAAGCTTACTCTTGTATAGAAAAGCAAAGGACTGTCCAAAGGTGCTTTGAAGAGACAAAAAGTACATGAGGACCAGTTGTGGGCACCTTCCAACATTCTGAAAAATCACTGATTTCTGCCAAATCTTATGGCCTGAGACTGAACATCCAAGCATGGGGGACAATCACCCACAATCCCCCAGCAAGAGAGAAAGAGAGAGAGAGAGAGAGAGAGAGACCATGGGCTCAGTTGTGATCATGTGACATTTGATGTCAGGTAGACTCGTATTACAAGATATCACCCATTTATCAGGTTAAAATTTATTAGAAATATTTGCTCATCCTGCAGAATACTCGCAGAACAAGTTATTCGTAATCTAAGGTTTTACTGTAATTTTTTTTTTCAGAAACAAAGAATACATTAATTAAAATAAGCAATACTTTTGCTTTTGGCTGGAATTAAATCATCCTGTCAACTGAGAACATCATTTTTATTTAAACCAACTATCATGGTCATTTGCCTACAACTAGTTAATTTTAAATATGAAGGAAAACTACTTATCCAATAAAATCTAGTTTGATAGCAACCTTGGTAATCATGAAATCCATTAGGATAATTGAAGAAAAGAAAAAAAAGAAATGCAACTTTGGTCACGAAATAAAAAGGAGTCCGTTATTGACCTGTGCACATAGCACGTGTCATAGTAGAGTTTACTGTGCTTATCTCCCTCGAAAATATTTAGTATTAAAGAGGACAGTCATGGGCCCTATTTGCTTTTGGAGCCTTAAATAGCTCCCACAAGAAGCGAAAAGACTCCACATCATTCTGGGACCCAAAAGATTTTTATCCATAAGTTAGGAAGTGGACACAAGGCCTGTTTGATGGAAAGGAGAGTGAAAAAAGAACAACTCAAAGCAGAACAAAAACAATCATATTGTGTCAAGCCACAAGGTAAGATTTGCTGCCCCGATGGACAACTGATGGGAAGTATGCTTCATGTCTGGCCACATAGCTAAGCCACGGGACCTATGACAGATGATTTAACCTTTCCAAGTCACAGTTTCTTCAAGTATTAAGTAGGCAAACTAATACTTAGATTGTGGAATCTGAGCCTTTTAAACAATAGGTGCAAAAGTGTTGATTACAGTGCTTAGGCAGGTGCGTTACTTCTCTACTTGTATCGTGGAGAGAGAAAAGACTTTGCCAATAAGGAACTTTAAATAGTTTCCAGACAAAAGGAGCTATTCTAATTGAGGCAAAGGTCCACCTTCTGAAACCTAAAGTTTGTGGTCCTCTAAAGGCCTAAGATCCATGGTCAACTGACAGGTCGTGGGTTGGGAGAAAACCTTGATCTATCTGGGGCATAAAGATTTCATACTATTCACCAGTCCAGAGTACCTGTCCTCTCCTTAGATTGTGTGGTGTGGTGGTGAGGGAATGTGGGCTGTTGGTCAAGAGAGGAATACAATGGCCTCGTGGAGATCGCCCCGGGAATGTGTGTACTGTATTTATTTGCAACCGTATGGTTATGGGGTTAGAAGGAAAAGCTATAAAACTTGAGCCAAGTTCCTGGTGATTAAAATTAAGCCCGTGAATTTTTTCTGGGTAACTGATTCGGCTTAGTGGAACCAAGAGTGACAGATAAACTAATGTTTCCTAAGCTTTATATTCTATTTTGAATATATCAAACTATTTAAAAACAGTTTTTTAAATACATGAGGTTATATAAGAATAGTTTGAAAGAAAGACAAAGAAAAGCATACCATTTCAAAGTATTGTTGTTTCTTCCTCTACAGGGTTTTTTCTTGATTTATCTAGTAGGAAGGATAACATATGGAGGGTAGATTTTTATGCTTTCTTTTGTTTTCTTTTTCCTCTCTATTGCCTTTTCTTTTTGTTAAGGGAACAGAAGCAAAATATTTTATTTTCTTTATTTCCTTGGCCTTCATCACGTCAGGAGAATTAAAAGACTATAACTTTTTTAAAATTATTTTTCAAAGCATTCTATTATTCATTTAAATGTCCTCTTCTATGAAACAATGCTATGTTGGTATTGAGAACCAAATCAGGACATCTACACAGATAGAAAACCTTAGATGTAGACAAGGAGAAACCTTGGAGATTATTTCCTGTGGTAGGTTCCCATCTGTGGCTGCACTTTGGAATAACCAGTGGCAAGTATATCTCTGTGTGTGGTACTCAGGCTCTGCTCCAGGTGATTCTGATACAGAATGAAGACTGAGGACCAATGATATAATCAAGCTCCCATACATGACAGTTGGATTCAAGTTTGGCTCGATGTTACCCAACTAGTAAATAGCGCATCTGTGACTAAACTCGTGTTTTCTGAAATCAAAATAAGAGACCTCAAGAATTAAACCATAAGTATCAAACTTCAAGGTATAGTTCATGCCTGAAAGGATTTAACATTACAAGCTAACCTTCTGGTTCTTGGCTTTGTTCCCAAATCAACTGACTAGTTAACATATTCTGATTCTTATTCATCAAAGAGTTCATTTTTTTCCCCCTAGAACTGGCTCTTTGCAAGTTAGTGGGTGTGTGTAATTATGCAGCATATGGAATAGTTGATTCCATTCTTGAGTGTGCTACTTTGTATTCCTTGTAATGCCACTCATTATTCTATTTGACTTTAATTGTGTTCTTAGGTGGATATGTTAAAGATTAATGATGCATTTAGCCTAAATCAAGACTTACAGAGATGTGAAGATAAAAAAGAGAGTAGAGCTATAACAGTTAAAGATTTTGCTGTTTCCCTTTGGAGGGACCATATCCTGAGGACTTTATGTGAAAAAAAAAAAGTGGTTATAGTCAATCCCTTAGTGGTCTGTTATTATCCCATATCCTTGCCATAAAGTTGATATTATAACTGTGACATCCTCCTTGAAAATATGTAGTGAACCTGGTGTGCACTGAGAGCCATTATCAAAGCTCACTAGGTTGGCTTTCATTGGCAGGGTGTGCACATAATATTTGCATTACCTTAGTAGGAAAAAAAAAAAGACATAAGTTCCCTCATATCAAATAAGGTTTTAATCTTCTCACTTAGAAATATGGGTCTATGTCGACCTCAAAGGGCCGTGGACCTGGGGTGGCCAAGCAACTGAGAAAAAGAAACAACAGTATAGCGAGGCACAGGAGGCCCCGAGTCCACAGCTGAAGGCACCGAGGTTTATTGTACATCTTCTTATATACGTTTTCAGGAAAAACACCAGCAGTGATTAACAACAGAAGCTTAGCAAAGCATGTCAACAATGTACATCTGATTCAGCTATTGTACGTATCTTGCATAGGAGAGCAGTCTTGCAGATACATATGTTCCGGTAAGAATCTTTACGATAGAAGCAAAGACAAAGAAGGGAGTGAATGTGCTATATACAAATGGCTTCCTTTAAGCAAAACATCCCTATCTGTGTATTAAAGAACAGACCACGTTTTCCAAGGGCAATTCACTCAAGTCCTTTCAGGTTATTTTTAACCTTACGATCCCGAGTTTTCTCAGAGATCTCAGAACCTGAATAAATACGCACCTATGGTCTTTGTGGCATTATGTTTCCCACAGGTCTAAGTCCCAGGACAAGGCTTTCCATGTAACTGATTAAAGATAATCAACAGGCTCTGGTAGAGATTTTGCTACAGTTTAATCAGCATGTGTAGTAGTTAAAGTAACAGAGCTCTCAAACCTTTTCCATGTATTCAATAAGGTTCGATTTACATTAATGATAATTATTTTAATAATTAAATATTATTTATTAATATTAATATTAGAAATAGATATCATCATTCTATTACTAATACTGGTAGAAATGGTAACAGCAGCAGAAGAATAAACATGTATTTAGCACTGACCGTGTACCAGGAACTCCTGTAAGTTCTTTATATGCGTGTGTGTGTGTGTGTGTATATGTGTTGTGTGTGTGTGTGTGTGTCAATTAATTTTAATGTTCACAATAATCTTACAAAATAGGTACTATTTTCACACCCACTGTACAGATGACAGGTATGAGTCACAGGGAGTGTAAGTAGCTCAATCAAGGTCATATTGCTAGCAAGTTGAACTTTTAGGACTAGAAAAAGACATTGTGGTTAAGACTCTCTAGATTTATATGGGGGTGGGGGGTGTGCATGCACTCGTGCAGTTTAACAGAGATGAAACTTAAATTGCACAATTCAGTGGTTTTCGTATATTTACAGAGTTGTGCAAATAGTACCCCAGTCAATTTTGGAACATTTTCATCACCCAAAAAAGACAGCCCACACTCTTTAGTAGTCATTTCCCATATCCCTCCAAACCCTAGGCTCTAGGCAATCACTAATCTCATTTCTGTCTCTACAGTTTTGCTTGGTCTGGAATTTCATGTAAAATGGTGTCATGCAACACATAACTTTTTTTTTACTGTTTTCTTTGATTTTAGCATGATGCTATCAAGATTTATCCATGTTGTAAAATATGCCCGTATTTTACTTCTTTTTATTGATAAATGATATTCCATGGTATATGTGTATATATCTATATCTATATCATCTATCTATATCTATATCTATATCTATATCTATCTATATCTATCTCCATAGAGTTTTATTTATCTGTTCATCAGTAAATAAATATTTGGATTATTTTCACTTTTTTACTACAACAAATCACATTGCTTTGAATATTGACGTCACAGCCTCTTAAGCCTTCACAAAGCTAGCTGGATTTTATATACCATTTAAGTTAAACAGTAGAGTTACTTTTGCTGATTCTTATTTTTGTGAAAAAAAATGCAATACAAGATTGCGGATGAGTGTACAATATCCAAATAAATCAGCAACATTTTGTGTTTAGTTTCTTAATCTGCAAAAGAGGAAGTCTATTTATTAATGGAATAATGGAATGGTTCTGACCCTTCAGAACATTGACTAGGTTTGATTCATTTTTTTCATTATCAACTTACAGAGTCTAGTTACATTAGATAACTTACATTAGATACTCAATAAACCTTTGCTGAGTGAACACAGTGATATAAAATGCATTTACTAACAGTGGCCTACATTTGTCAAGGACATGCAATTTTGCCTTGAATTCCATCCTTTTCTGAATGATGGGTCTTTTGGGTTGGCCTTATACCAGGCAAGACACCAGAAAGACTGTGGTCTAGCCATGGAAAGTCTTTCCTTCATATACAGATAGCATTATCTATCTAAGATGTCCTTTCCCTCAAGCAAGGGCTTTCTCATCTCTCTGAGGGCATATTGTTTTAATTTCTCGAGTCTTGTGTATAACATTTGACCTTTGTGCATTTCACTAAAAGGGTTTGTCATTTTTCAGACAATCATTCACTTGGGAATGAAGACTTTCAGAGGAGTTGATCGATTTCCTTAGCAGATCACTGTCAGTTTATTATCATTCGAGCTGATCCTGGAATTTATCTAAGTTCCCCAAATCCAATATCTCATGCTTATGAGTGGCCCTATATGACCTGGATGATCATATAGATGAGCTTTAGTCCTTTATCTGTACCCTAGAATTCTGTCCTTATAAGAGAAACATTACTTTGTGTTCCTGACTTCCATTTCAGTTTCTTACTACAACTCTTTTTCTCAAGTCCTGTAACCCAAACTCCTTTGCTTGGATCTTTGGTAACCCATTAGACCTTATCGGTGCCCTTTCCTAAGACTTCCTCTCTCCTGCCCACACACCAAAGGAACCAAAGATCCTCTGTCCTCGTGACAATACGTCCTCTGCTACATTAGGTTTGCGCTCCCCTCTGTGGAGATTTGCTGCCTCTCCTCCAGACTAGAAAGGATTGGACACAATCATCACACATACACATTCCACTATCCCTGCTTTATGGAAGAACATATCGTACGCTTGCGTTAACCTCTCTGAATCAAGTCCTCCCCATTCCTGGATGAATTGTTTCTACTGTTACACCACTTAGCTTTCCCCGTGCCTCTCAGCTGAGTCAGTAAAAATGAAGCTTGATTTTCTTACATTTTCTTTCATTTTCAAATCTGAGGGATGGATGGAAGTTTCATTCACATTCATGAGGCTGCTCCAGAATATATTTTATATTTCACGTAAATAGGCATATCTCAAAATTAACTGGCTGAGATTTTAGGCCTTTTCACTACATTACCAATGAACATGCTTATTCATCTGTAGTTTTGGCATTAAAAAAAGTGTGAATCAAGAAAATATTTTAATTAGCAGCCTCACTTTAAAGTCTCTTATTCTATACCCAAACATTACCTCAAACTTGAGGATTTTATACTGGAAACTCGTATTAAGAGCATTTTTCCTGAAAACACTTCTCCCTTTAACTTCTTTCAAGATGCTAAGCAAATGCTTGTTTTATTTTCAATTCCCTCACTAAACTATTGATTACACGCATGTGAGTGTGTTTGTTTCTTTATTCTTTGATTTTCTTTTCCTTTAGTTTCTTTCATATGTATTCCAACTTGTTAGTACCATCCATAACTATTCCAGCCAATATATATATATATATATATATATATATATATATATATATATAACCAAAAAACAGATTTAGCTTCTCTTTAATTATGTGTCTTGCAACAAATTGAAGTTTATATGACTTTCAACTCTCCTTGAGTCTCAGTTTCCTCATTAAACAAGGATTTTAAAAAAAGCTATCAGATGAGATTAATGTGAGCATTAACATGAATGCACGTAAATAGCAGTTTCTGAAAACAAACAGTATCCGATTGGCACATTACTATACACATATATTTTGTTCAAATGTTATCGTAGCATTGTTAGCTAACAGTATTACTCAGTAGAAAGAATGTCAAGTGAGAATGTTTTACTGAAAACTATTCTTTCATTTGTTGTGATTTTAATCAACTCACCACGGGCTATGTGCAGACCCCTTTTTGGTTCCAATGAGCAAAATATAAACAAATACTTCTGTTGTGATTGGGAAGTAGTGTTCTAGGTGGTATTGTTTTCCAGCATATTTTCCTGCAATCTTCTAAGGCATAGGTCTTACAATCAGTGAACAAATTTTTAATTAAGGACCGATTTACGCACCCTGTTCAAAGTTACGTGAGTCACATACTCAGTAAATTGCAAGTCTACTTGAGGATACTGCGTTAAGGTATTCTTGGCGAATTAATAGATCAGGACTAAGCCAAACCTGCAGTCTGATGGCAAAGAAAGTAAAAATAGTGTTTCCAGGCACTGACAGCTTTCAGCATAGATCTCTCAGATTTCCTTGTTGTTGTTTTGAAACAGCCTGATGCCAAAATATGCTTCCCATTTTTGAAAAGCCGCTATGCAGAAATATATTGAACTAATGGTATAGAAGATTTGTATCCCACTGTATATACTTTGTTCTCCTTGGCTGTTAAGCAGTGCCGAAACTCCAGGCTTGTACATTTTTCAAATAAATTGACGGAGCTATTGTGGCAATGGGATTTGACAAAACAACATATTCATTCCTTTGCTGATTCAGGTTGCATTGTTGTGCTAAGCCTATTTCATTTTCTTGAACTCTTTCACTGAGTCAGTGAGATTATAAAGTCAATATGAATAACTAAATAAAGATGATTTAGTATATTCAAAAGGGCTAGAAAAACAGTCTCATACAAGAGTTTTTTTTTCGTTTTTTGTTCTTTTCTTTCAAGACAGGGATGCCTGTGTTCTCTATTGGCTCTGACTAGCCAAAAATGCAAATTAGTTACTTACTATGGGCTTCTTCTTCCCACACGGTTTTTCGACCTTCGGAAGGTTCTCTGACCTTCTCGCTTGTTTCAATCTTGCCTTTCAAATATTAGAAATATGAGTGCTTTCGGGTTATATGGGACGTAGCAAAACCAAATTAACAAATTCCCAAAAGTTAAAGAAGGAAAACTTTTTCTAAAAAAGATGGGATATTTTTGTTCAGAACTTTGAGATTTTTTTTTCTTTTTTTTCCTCATCCTTTGAGGTCTAGATTCTTTAAAAAATTTTTTTAGTGTGTATTTATTTTTGAGAGAGACAGAGACAGAGACAGAATGCGAGTGAGTTAGGGGCAGAGAGAGAGAGAGAGACACACACACAGAATCCGAAACAGGCTCCAGGCATCCAGAGCCTGATGTGGGGTTGGGGCCCACAAGTTGTGAGATCATGACCTGAGCCGAAGTCAGATGCTCAACCGACTGAGCCACCCAGGCACCCCTAGATTCTTTACTTTAAAGAGAAACAAACTCAGGGTGCCTGAGTGGCTCAGTCGGTTAGGTGTCTGACTTTTGATTTCAGCTCAGGTCATTATCTCGTGCTTTGTGACTTCAAACCCCACATCAGTGTGGAGCCTGCTTGGGATTCTCTCTCTTCCTTTCTCTCTGCCCCTCCCCTGCTCTCTCTCTCTCTCTCTCTCTCTCTCTCAAAATAAATAAATAAACTTTAAAAAAAAAAAAAGAGAGAGAGAGAAGCAAACTCAGTCTCCCACCCAGTCCTCTGGGTCAGAAGAATGTCTCTGTCAAATGATCGTAAAGTCACTCAGAAGATGATTATCTTCATTATCTGAGAGCCTATTATCTCACAAGGAGCCATATTTCACTGTCCCATCATATGATGAGCTAAATCTTCGACTCCCTCAGATCTATGCTCCAACCTGTAGGAAAAACAGAGCAAATTCCCTAATTTATCATTCATTTATGGAGTGTCACATGTGGTTTCTAGCACTGGGGATTCATCAGTAAACACATTAGACGGCCAAAATCCTATTCTTGTTCAATTTATATTTACTAGGGAAGATAGACATTCAGTTCCATTAATTAATTAATTAATACAACCCAGTTCAGTGCTTGTTATTTGGCCTTATGTGACGTGTAGAAAATAAACGAGAGACTGGGGATAAGGAGTATGTGTATGCATTAGAGGCAATTTTGCTAATTTTGATAATGCTGTCATGAGAGGCCTCACTACCGTGGTGACATCTGAGTGAAGATCTGAAGGAGGTGGGGTGGGAGGGGTGATTTTCCAGAAACAGGAATTGGCCAAGGTAAAGAGCATGCGGATGCATTTCTTCTCCTTCTTGGCAGTCTTTCTGGTTGTTTAATGACTTAGCTTAGCTTAGCTTAGCTTTTTTCTTCAGTTGAAGCACCTTTATTTGTGTATAACATGGTTTCCACATCCTTGAACCGTGCTAAAACATCGTTCTTTGGGCGTATTCATCATGTTTCTTCATTGTTGCGTGTGATGATGTTTTAGACCAATGCAGGAATAATTGAAGTGAATTAGTGAATAATCTGTATGTCTTGCATGTGTTTGTTCCAGTATGTCCTGTCATTGCTGTTCCAGATCTGTGTGCTCTCTTTCTATTGATATCATGCATTGTCTCTGTCCTTGAGTCTCCCTCTCCTTCTCTAAGTAGAGCCATGGTCCCCTGATCTTCCCATTCTTTCCCAGGGGAGGCTGAGGAGACGAGAATATGTATTAAATGAAAAGATGCATCCTGAATTTCACCTTTGCTCCTCAAAATCTCACACCGTTTGACACCAATTAACTCATTTAAAATTGCTAAAGTGTTAACCTCATGTGTGAGTGGATTTGCCTGAGCTTCCTGTAAAAGTTAACATGAGAAAATTCATGAAAATATAGGTTGGTGAAATGGAATCCTTGTTTCTTTTAGGAAAAAAAAAATATTCATGCTAGTCCCAATAGTAAATACTATATTTTATAAATATAATATATTGAACAAACTGGAAAATGTGAATATAAAGTGACTCCATTAAACCAGAGTAACAGATATAAACAAGATGTATTACAGAAAAAAAAAAATATTGAAGATCATTCTAGTTATATATGGTGATTAAATAAAGTTACATCAGAATGGCTGAGATCTGTGGCTCAGCATTCAGGAAAATCATTTCTATTGCACTTTTGCATTAACCAGTTGTGTGATATTAGGAATTTATTTGTACTAAATTTCAGTCTCGTCACGTATAAATTGTAATTAATAATAACAATTATCATGTAGGATAATCATAAGGATCTATAAAGCAAAACATGTAAAGCTTAGTGATTTAAATATGTAATCAAATAAAGTCATTAATTACTTGTTCCATGACATTATTTATATTTAAAATACCAACTGAATTATTTAAAAAATTGTTGGAAAGTAAATGTTTATAACACTTTCAATAAAAATAGATTTTAATAGCTTGCTAAAATAGGACATATATGTTAATAAAATTGATTTTGATCCCAATACTTCAACTTGTGTGAAAGGAAACAAAAAATAGGTTTTAAGAATTAATAATAATTGAAAATAATTTCATCATGTTTATGCTATGTCAGATAATATTTATAGTGATTCATATGTGATTCATAGATTGATTTAATTTGCTTCACAACCCAATTGGCTGCCATTATTGTGAAGAAAATAAGGAATAGAATTTATTCAAGGTCACATATTTATTTAGTGGCAAGACAGATTTGAACCCAGGGAATCTGACATCAAGTCTGTGGTCTTAGCAGTCTATACTGTCTTTCATTATAAATGAAATGAAAGCAACTGTATTTTTTAAGTTAAGAACTATAGACCTTAAATTGTTGAAAATAAAATAATTTGGGGGCGCCTGGGTGGCGCAGTCGGTTAAGCGTCCGACTTCAGCCAGGTCACGATCTCGCCGTCCGTGAGTTCGAGCCCCGCGTCGGGCTCTGAGCTGATGGCTCAGAGCCTGGAGCCTGTTTCCGATTCTGTGTCTCCCTCTCTCTCTGCCCCTCCCCCGTTCATGCTCTGTCTCTCTCTGTCCCAAAAATAAATAAACGTTGAAAAAAAAATTAAAAAAAAAAAGAAAAGAAAATAATTTGGATACAAGTTATAATGATCATATGGTGATGAATGAACAAAAGCCCAAAGATGATAATATCAAATTCCAAGATAAATGTATAGAGAAAATGAACCGTGCTAACATTTGCTGGACTTACTATAAACTGGAACTTTGAAATGAGAATTTGAAAGTAAAGTATTATTGTAACAAAAACTGTTAATGGGAAATATGAGGTTAATGATTATTGAAACATATTAAATAAACTGATAAGATGCACCAATATTATCCCAGAGAAGATGATCAGGCTTAAATTGTGAATACAAATACTTTATTTTGTTTTTTTTTTTTTTTTAATTTTTTAACGTGTCTTCATTTTTGAGAGACAGAGAGAGACAGAGAGTGAGTGGGGGAGGGGCAGAGAGAGAGAGGGAGACACAGAATCCGAAGCGGGATCCAGGGTCTGAGCTGTCAGCACGGAGCCCGACGCGGGGCTCAATCTCACAGACAGCGAGATCATGACCTGAGCTGAAGTCGGTTACTTAACTGACTGAGCCACCCAGGCACCCCTACAAATATTTTAAATGCAAGTAAGTCAAGTACTTTTGAAGTACAAAAGAATAATTACCACTGAGCATTCGAACTTAGGGTGCAATCATTACTTTATTTTTGAAGAGAATATAATGTGTGGCATCATTATTTAGATAAATTTTATCCAAATACTTGTAATTTTCATATATCAATCTAACTATGTGCCAATACATATGTCACAAAATTGTTGAGCCAGTCTTTGGATTCAGCTCAATGCGAGAGATATGGGGATTTAAAAAAATGGAAAAAAGCATGTTATTAATATGTTTTATGGCTATTGATATTAATAAAAATATAAATTGAAAAAAATACATTGAAAGGAGACAGAGGTGCTACAATATAGAAAGGTGCCCACTAGTATCTAAAGTTATTCAAAAGTGGTCCTAACTAAGCTTTGCAGAATGGAAGTTTCTAAAAGTAGACAAGGCTATTAAATGTTAAGACATTTTTCTCCAAATTACTAATCACCATAATGTAAAGTTTTCTGATCGATTAGACAGTGTAAACAGAAAGCATGATTAACAGCCTCGTGTTCATTATTTACCTGCCTTTGTTCTCTAAGAATTTTGTAAATATCTTGTGGCAATGAGAGTCACAAGGCTCCATTGTCAACTGCCTTCTACCTAAACACAGGTTTGGGGAGATACTGACAGGAAACTAGTAGAGGAAAGAAAAAGCTACAGTGTTTCTGTCCCTCACTTTCTGCTTTGGGAGACAAGGGAGACTCATTTGGGAATGAATGGCTGCTGCAGAACCCACTGGACAAGTCTTTCTGTAGGAATTAAGCTCCTACTGGGTAACTGGTTTTGGATACTAATAATTTTTATTCCACTCCAAGATAAAAGTAAACATCGTTATGGTAAATATTACAGGCTACACTCAACCTTTGATCTTAGGCTACTATAAAATCAGGAAAACATGAAGATATAAGGCAGTGACAGGCATTTCTATTGACATTTAGTATTTACAGATCAACTAGTGGAGACATGAAAAGAAATATAAAATCGAATACTTTTCATTTTGTTTAAAATTTCAATTTTAACTTATGCTCGTGGATAGACTTCTTTAAAAATTTCTTTTTTATGTTTTATTTATTTTTGAGAGCAAGAGAGACAGAGCATGGGCAGAGGAGGGGCAGAGAGAGAGGGAGACACAGAATCGGAAGGAGGTTCCAGGCTCTGAGCTGTCAGCACAGAGCCTGATGCGGGGCTTGAATTTACAGATTGCAAGATCGTGACCTGAGCCAAAGTCAGACACTTAACTGACTAAGCCACCCAGGTGCCCCAAGACTTATTTAATGCCAAGTAGATGAACATATATTTTGCTATTACGGTATTTCCAATAATGTGATTTTAAAAGAAATTCAAAAAAAGACCTAAAGGTGCAAAGTTTTCAAAACATTTTTTTTTTCTTAAGAGAGAGACATGAGAGCAGGGAAGGGCAAAAGGACAGAGAAAGAAATTATAAGCAAGCCCCACACTCGGCATGGAGGCTAACCCGGGGCTCGATCCAACACCGTGGGATCATATAACCTGAGCTGAAATCAAGAGTTGGACGCTCAACTGACTGAGCCACCAAGGTACCCTTCACAACATTTTTAATCGTGTACTAGATTAAAAAATCTGCATCAAAGGGATGAGAATAACAGATTTGCTAAAGCGATAATTATTTACATTAGTCGATGGACTTAAATCCTTAAGAAGAAACTACAGAATGGTATCAGCCACGTGAACCAAAAAATATACATAAAGTATCTTAGTCTCTGTTTAAAAATTTACAAAGAAAACATATATAATGGAAATAAAAAAAAAACTGGGGCACCTAGGTGGCTTAGTTGATAAAACATCTGGCTTCATCTCAGGTCATGATCTCATGGTTCATGGGTTTAAGCCCCACGTTGGACTCTCTGCTGTCGGTGCACAGCCTGCTTCAGATCTTCTGTCTCCTTTTCCCTCTGCCCCCTCTCTCAAAAATAAAAATAAATAAATAAATAAACATTAAAAACAACACCAACAACAACGAAGTTTGAATTCTACCTACTTGGACTACTTTTTAGTAAATATTCATTTTAATAACTATCTTAGCAAGTTGTTACATGAAACAAGTGAGAACACATGGGGGGGGGTTTGCAGGCTAAGTAATGTTTTACAGATATGATGAAGCAATAACAATTACTGTTATAACCTCTACAGAATGCTTCCTAAATGCCAGATGCTTTCCAAACATTATCTCATTTAATCTTCACAGCTGCCTTATGGGGTATGTGGTGGTGTTCACCGCATCTGTAAACGAGGAAACTGCTTTTCAGAGAAGATTAAAATGTCCACAACTAATACGCAGCATAAATGCAGAAGAACCAGGATTTAAAACTGGGCTTAGACTAGCTAACTCACAGGTACGTAATTCTAACCATTATCCCATACTCTCCAAAGTTCTTTCCCTTGTCAGGTGTGTTAGGCAGAATGTCTAAATTGCCCCACCCCCCAACCCCCTACTAAAGACATCCCCCTCTAATGCCTGGAAAGTGTTAAAATGATGAGTTATCACCTCCGTGCTTATGCTAAGTTGCATGACCTCTGGGTTGGCTTATTATAATCACAAGAGCCCTTATAAGACAAGAGCTTTCTCAGGGCTATAGAAGAAGAGAATTAAAAGAGATTCAAAGTCTGAGAACGTGTGTGCCCTTGCTGCTTTGAAGATGGAGAGGCCGCATGAGAAGGAATGTCAGTAGACTGTTGTTGTTGAGAACATCTTCCAGCTGACAGCAAGGAAGTCAAAGCTTCAGCTTTACAACTTTATAACTGGATTCTTTGAATAATCTCAATGATTTTGGAAGTAGATTATTACGAGGGCCTCCAGATTCTTAAGCTTTTGGACCAGAATCTCAACAAATAATATTTAGCTAATGAGAGAATGATAAGCTTTATCTTCAGTTAGAAACGGATCATTCTGTATTATGGTAAATGAAATCAGTCAGCCAGAAAAAGAGAAATACCATATAATTTCACTCATATGTGGAAATTAAGAAACAAAACAAATGAACAGAGGGGTAAAAAAAAAGAGAGAGGCAAACCCTAAAACAGACTCCTAACTAGAGACAACAAACTGAGGGTGGCTGGCGGGGAGGGGGACAGAGGGATGGCTTAAATGGCTGATGGGGGTTAAGGAGGGCACTTGTGATGAGCACTGGGGATTGTAGTAATTGATGAATCGCTAAATTCTACTCTTGAAACCAATATTACACTGTATGCTAACTAACTGGAATTTAAATAAAAACTTGAAACTACAAAAAAGAAAAGAAAGAAAAGAAAAAGAAAAAAAAGGAAGAAAGGAGAAAAGAAACAGCGCACTCTACTCTTTTCTTGTAGCTGCCATTTTAGCAAAAACAAAATCCAAAGCCGAAACCAAAAATTGAAGCCAGAGAAATATACAGTTGCCGGAAAAGCCACAGCCGTCTTCTCAGAGGCCTCATTCAGTGACATCTTTCACACACTGAAGGAAGGTGACAAGGTAACAATGAGAGACCATTAAGCGAAGAGGCTCAGAACTAGACTCACCGTTGTGAAGGTGAGAAAGAGGTAATAAACTTCCATCCCGGAGTCCAAGAAGTGGACCCCCCCGTTTACTAGAGGTGGGAATGCATCTAGCTAGGTCTTCGGGCAGAGCAAGCCTCGGGCAAAGGTGAGAAGAATCTACTAGTACAAGAAAATTTATCAGGGAATCAGAACTTCCACCCTCGACACACTACATGATATAACCTCTTATAGGACCCATTCGAGAATGATAAAGGCTGCAATTATTTTGTATTAGACATTTTCTTTTTATGGGAACTCCCCTGAAAATGAGGAATGTTTAGGTGAAGCAGGATTTCAGTCACTGATATGTCAGATTCCCTGGACTTGCACAGTCAAAACTGCTTTAGAATTATCTACTCATTAAATAAGCCCCCTAGTAACAAGCTGCATCCCTTTGTCTAGAAAGCAGTTCTGAACATTTGCCCAATTGATGCCTATTGGGTGTGTGGAAAATGACTCAAGCTCCAGTATTTAGGGGAGACAGCCCCAAAATGGCTTGACCAGATATCACTAAATAAATGCAAGAACCTGCCTTCAGAAATGGGAAAATAGAGCTTGGATGCAGACAAACTTACAAGTATAGGAAAACCTAAGAACTCAAGTGGTGTAACACACTAGATGAGTCTCCTCCTCTTGAAGCCTATAGCATTGCACCCACAAATCAGAGCTAATCTTTGAGAGATGCCATTGCTGGTGCAAACACTTACTTTTTATTGTACTCGTTTAATGGTCTGAACATTCGCTTATAAGAATGAGTTTAATCAGTACATCTTGTTACAGATAAATGCCAAAACTGGCATTCAATATTATCACCAGTCAATTGCATCTAAAAGTGTGGACCACACTAATGGCATTTAAAAATATACAGATTTTACAAAGGATCTCCCTGTTAGACAGATTCATTTACTGCTTTAAAAACAAAATTACTACAAGTATGGAATCTGTGCCTCAAAATATCTAAGGATCCAGGTGACTAGATTTAGGCATAAAAACTGCTGGTTTACGCCCATAGAAAATGAAAGAGGTGAATGAAAGAGATGACTTTAACCAACTTGTAACACAAGAGTCAGTTTGGCACAGCACTATTATTTGCTTTCTGTCTTTCTTCCAATGGAACACAACTGTCCTATATCCTGAGAGGTCATATTTCTGGTTCAATATTGTTATCCTTACTTCTAGCATAATGTCCGGCCCATAGTGTAATTGTAACTATGCTCCAACTAATTTAAGAAATTTTAGGAGGATCTGCAGACCAAATCACTAACAAAAGAATCTGTCAAGCAGAACATTGTATACCTGTTATCAGTCCCAGGGGAGAGCTCCAACCAACTACATGGAGAATTGCAAAGATCAGTACTATGCTAATCGCCACAAAATGGAAATCCAAACACTTCTGTCCATTGCATTCTGGTATCAGAGCCACCAAGAAAATACTACCCAGCCAAGCACTGGATGGAACAATGCTTTACTTACATAAAGAAGCCTCAATATGGGTGTTCTTCCCAGGGGCTAATATGTCTCTCTTGGAAGGACAATTCACCTATGCACATCTCTCTCATTCTGGAGTGAAAGGATTCTGTCCCCTCCCAACAAAAGACAGAGAAAACAGTGGAGCTGTCAAGGTGACATATGGTCACACACTTTAAAGCAAAAGAATACCCACTGACCTTGAAACAAGGAAAGGCATTCCCATGCAGGGTAACTTCATGGGCTCTTCACACCTTGGTAAGGAAGTTGACCAAGCCCGAGGCCCATCCTCATGCAGCTAAGTGGATGATCAAAGGACTCTGTGTGTGAACTATTTTTAACAACAGCAAAAATAGTTTTTAAAAATAATTTATTAACTTAGAACTAGGAATGGTGCTGAGTATTCACTAAATTATTTTCCATTATTTTTTTGAAAGCCAAAATTACTTGGAATGATAATAAAAATTCATGAGAATGTTCTTACTCTTAAATTACCTGTTACAATGATTTTTCAGAGCACTACAACTGGAAAGGGAAAAATGATCCCATCCGACGTCCAAAGGAATTATTGGCTGAACAGATCTATAGAGAAGTAGGGGTATTAGACATTTGGAAGAAGCCAGGAAGGTCCACAATTTTATTTCATGTTACATTTACCAACTTATTTAATGTATTTGACTTTGTAGAAACTTATTAGGAAGCAGTAGGTAAGCCTTGAGGTTAAAACAGAAGCCATAAAACTTAAGCATGTCCACCATCTGCTTCAAAAAAATTAAAAAAAACATTAGAATAAGGGGCGCCTGGGTGGCTCAGCTGGTCAGGCATCCAACTTCAGCTCAGGTCGTGATCTCACAGCTCGTGAGATCAGGCCCCACGTTGGGCTCTGTGCTGACAGCTCGGAGCCCAGAGCCTGCTTCGGATTCTGTGCCTGTCTCTTTCTCTGCCCTTCTGTTCATGCTCAGACTCTCTCTCTCTCTCAAAAAATAAAGAAACATTAAAAAAATTACTAAAAAAACATTCTAGTAAGAAGATACTTCACTACATATCTTATATCTTATGGTGGCATTATCCTAAGTAAGATGGCAGACCTTTCAGGATTTGATACAGGTTTCTCTTTTAACTATAAGTATATTGTTTCAAATGTTTTAGAACTGAGAAACTTGAAACTGAGTGGACAGTTTCTTGAGCTCTGCATGAAGCCTTTACGTGTGGTGATGAAGAAAGATGGAGATATTGTAGAGAAAAGGCCTGTGGTATCATTTGCTCTTTCTTTCTTCGGGTAACAATTATCAACGCTAGGCATTTGTAATTAAATTCAAAGACCACTGGGAGTCATAAGCCATTTAATTGCAAGCTGGGAAATGGAGCATAGGAGATGAGCTCATCCAGATCACCTAGATAAGGCTAAGTAGACAGGGGGCTACTAAGAAGTCTTGCCACACCTTTTAGCATACTGTGTCCTCATTTTCTTCTTTACCTACTCACAAGAGTTTTCAAAATAATTGATGAGTAAACTTAAAAGTTTGCAGGCTATATTAGAAAGCCAGGATTTCATAGATACCGTTTCCCACATTTTTTTCTTCCTCCAGTTGAAATTCTTAAAAATAGTCCTTCAAATGGAGGGCCGTTAGAATTGAAAATAAAAGTTATTTATTGAGAAATTCAGGTGAGCAAGTTAACGTTGTCATCAGAAATGAATATCCATAGTATTATAAAATGAGTCCCTACTAAAATGTTTTAACATATGTGGTTTTATTCAATGACTTATTTAATTTCATCAGTCCTGAATTACTTAAAGTGCATACTATGCTATATGTTCTACACTGTGTATGAAATGGGCCTTTAAACACTGCCTTTTGGGGTATCAAAGCTACTTTCATATAGTCAGCTTTTATAGAATGCCCACAAGAAAATCTCCAAACAGAATTGCAAAAATTGCATAGTTGCAAAAAATGGCTGACGCCCTCCCAGACTGTTCACTCTTAATTAGAAGAAAACATGCTCCCAACTGGAATGCCTCCTTTTTCCCACAGAGAAAATTAAATAATTGTATCAGAACTTGTTTGTTGTTGTCACCACTGCAGTGACTGAAGCTCAGTGGAAACTGGGTTAAATGTTTAAAAAGCTATTTTATTGCCTTATGCAGCTAAAAGTTGAAGGAATGGTACTGCTTTGGGCACAGATAGATTCAGTGGTTCAGGGTTATTTTTCAATTAGTTGCACCCCCTCTTGGCTTCTCTTGATGATGATGGTCTTTTTCGAAATGGCAAGATGACCCCAAGGTCATATGGTCTACGTGATTCCAGGGAATGAGAAATACCAAGTCCCCCTACCCTCCCACTCTCTTGGCATATTCTGGTGGGCTTCCATTATGTGCCCACTGCTACATCACACACTGCTCTTGTGGTCATTTCTAATAGAGCTGACTGTTGGGTGGCCTCACTACAGGCTACTCTTATTAACTCAATTGGACTTTTATAGTTTTGTCTTAAAATATTTTAACAATTAAATAATGATACAACATTTGACTTGAAGAAGATTAAATAAACACATGGTATCCAGTAGATGAGTTGACCACATAGTATTTTTATATACACATTCCAGTTATGTAAATAATTTCTATTGAATGGAAAAATGAATAAACGTGTGTCTGTGTGTATGCATGTGTATGCGTGTAGAAAAAACTTTCTAGAAAGTTAATGTATTTGTTGATTATTTAATTGTTCTCTATTTTATTTTACATTATGTTCTGATGTCTCAACACAGAAGTAAAGAGCTGTAAATCATGTAAATTTTATTTCATATGGAAGCTTGTGAAGTCAATAACAGAGTCAACATGTTTTGAATTGTTTGAAGAAAATTAATTTGGTTTCATTGATGAGTTTAATTTTTGCACAACCTTGCCATAAATACATAGAAAAATCATTTTGGCTCAGAAGACTAATGGAAAATATATAATACCAATAACAAATGTAAATAAATAAAAAACAAAATTACCAATAAAAATATGTAAAGTGCAAGTAAATATCATAAAAGACAAAACAGAAAGACAATGGAGTTTAAATTTTTTTAAAGTTTTTATTTATTTTTGACAGAGAGAGAATGAGTACAAGCTGGGGAGGGGCAGAGAGAGAGGGAGACACAATCCGAAGCAGGGTCCAGGTTCCGAGCTGTCAGCACAGAGCTGGACACGGGACTCAAACTCATGAACAGTGAGATCATGACCTGGACCGAAGTTGGACACTTAACCAACTGAGCCACCCAGGTGCCCTGACAAAGGAGTTTAATTAATAATATTATAGGAAATTAAATTTGTAAACCATTCAAATGAAATTGAGCTTTAAATGTGGTAAAAAGAAAAGTTACCTAGAGACAAATTTCAGTTTGAAGGCAAATGATTTGCCTTCAGTGTAATTTCACATCCAACTTCTTCTATAACAATCAAGAAAGAATGAGGAAATTGAATTGTAGGGAAAATATTGAAGTTGTTTGAATTTATTTGTGAAATTATAGCATTCAGTAATCCCTGTGATTGTTCCTGTAATATCTGTGTCCTGCCAAGATGGAGTAACAGAGACTGGAATCATTCTCACTCTTGAAATAACCAAAAAAACTGACAATGTTTTTTCAGATACTGGACATTAGACAATGAAACACAGTGAACTGAAAGACCATCAAAACAAAGGTTGGGGGGGGAGGTGCCTGGACGGCTCAGTTGGTTGAGTGACTGACTTTGGCTCAGGTCTCACAGTTCTTGAGTTCAAGCCCCACATCGAGCTCTGTGCTGAAAGCTCAGAGTCTGGATCCTGCTTCAGATTCTGTGTTTCCTTCTCTCTCTGCCCCTTCCCTGCTTGTGCTCTTTCTCTCTTTCTCAAAAATAAATTTACAAGAAAAGTTAACAAAAACAAAAAAGCCCAGGCTGACTGGTTTGTGAGTTTTGTGAGTTCCCTATATAGTAGTCCAGGGAGGGCAAGCCAGGAAGATCACAACAGACTTCCTGAGTCAAGATGGTTCTTAGAATCTAGAGAGGAGAAGCTACCTAGAGTGTGCAGTATAGGGTGTTGGAGAGGAAAGAACCACTCACAGTAAGAACTTGAGAGATCTTCAGTGGGTTGCCTTCTATGATTCATCTGAGAAATGATCACCACATACATGAAAACAAATTACCTGAAGATAAGAAAAAACACTGTCTGAAGGAACTAAGCAAGCATCATAGCCACACTCAGATATAACACAGATGTTGGTATCATCAAACAGGATGTTTAAAATTATTTTGATTACTATTTAACTAATGGAAAAAAAAAGTGGACAACATGCAAAGACAGATGAGGAAGATAAACAAAGAGATGAAAACTCTTAAGAAAAATATCACTGGATATTATAGAAATCAAACAGTAACGAAAATGAAGAATGACTTAGATGGGCTGTTGGTAGACTCAATCTGAGGAAAGAATCAGTGACTTAAAGACAGATCAACAGAGTTTCACAAATGAAAATAAGAAGAAAAAAGAAAGGAAAAAAATGAGAAAATACAACTCTAAGACAATATAAAAAATGTTTAATATACCCATAATTAGAGTACCAGAGGAAAAGGAAAATGTAACAGAAGAAATATTTGAATTTATAATATCCATGACCTTTGCACAGGTAATAACAGATATCAAATCACAGATCCAAGAAGTTTAGAAAGCTAAAAGCAAGATAAGACAACAACAACAACAACAACAACAACAACAATGACAAAAATCACCTAGGCATATCTTATTCAACTATGGGGAAAAAAGATAAAAAGAAAAAGCAAGAAGCCAGAGGGAGAAAATAAAATCTTATTTTTACAAAAATTCAGAACAGAATTATATATGTCTCATCAAAAACCATGTAAGCCAGAAAAGAAGGAGCTGAAATACAAAGAGTTGAAAAAACAAAAACAAAAACAAAAACAAAACACAAAAAACGACCTAGAGTACTATATCCATTGAAATTAGCTCTTCAAAAGTGAAAGAGAAATGAAATAGTGATGTATACAAAAACACAGATGAATCTCCAAATCATTAACAGAGTGAAGGAAGCCAGAAGTCTGTCCCCTCAAAAAAGGGAGTACACACTGTTTGATTCCATGTGTATTTCACCCAATACAATGTGAATTAATGTGCAGTGATAGAACATAGATCACTGGCTGCCTGCAGGTGGACTGGGGTTGGGAAGGACCATGAGGGAAAGACTACAAAAGGGTAAGAAGAAACTTTGGGGACTGGCTGATTAGATTATTAGTTTGTGGTGATGGTTGCATGGATGTATACTATGTCAAAACTTATCAAATTACACATTTTAAGTATAGCAGTTTATCTTATATGTATTAGACACAAAGTGGTTTTCAATAATACAAAGTGTTGATTCTTGCTAAGAAAGAACAAAGCCGTTCCCAACATCTGGGAGCTGGTCTGGCACTAAGAGTGAGGCTTTGGTGTTGCTAGGCGCTAGCCTGGCACGGACAGCTAATCTTTGGTGTTCTGTTGAACATCAACAATTTCACAGAACATCGGCTTCAAACAAAGCTGCTCTGATGGTAATTGATCAGGACAAAAGCAAGACTACTTCATAATCTTGTCTGACCACAGACAAAAGTCAAAACATTGTCCAAACAAATAAACACACGACAACAGCAACGATAACAAAAAACTTTGTCCAAACAAAAAAATCCCGAACATCTCTCTCTCTCTGGCTAATATAAATGACTGCTACTTTCCCACTAATTACCACTTTAGCGTTGCTCTAGCCCTGTCTTTTTAGATAAGATTAATACCTATCGTAGAATAATTGCCATTTCCTGACAGCATGGGATACTTAGCAAAGACATGCTTCCTGAACCACCCCCCTCTCCCCCACCCCGCCAAATGACCTAGCTAGAGTCCAACTCCAACGTGAAGTCCTCTCTAACACAGTCTTAGTGAAACATTACCCCCCAGTTCCTCTCACTGTGTGCAGTCTCCATTGTTGCAATGAGCAATCAACACAATTTGATCAACTATAAGTTGATCAAGACCTGGTGGTCTTTGGCAGGAGGACATTGACATTAATGACAGAGTACTTGGACTATACCTCATAATTTATCATATGTGTCACCTTTGTGACACATTTAGAATGGAAAGAAAAAAAAAAAAAACACCGTACAAATCCAGAAATGGAAAAATGAGACCAAACCCAAGTACACATATGCAAGTCAAAGTGACGATCAGGCAAGTTGGAACTTGAAGGTTCCATGCGGTGTGGGGACAGAAAACGTTTCCCTTCTTTCCTTCTAAGTTCATTGGCAGGTCTAATAATCAGATGGCATAAGGCAGATTGACAGGAGAAAAACAGATTTAACTTCACATGAATGGGAGCCTCATAGAACATATGAGACTCCCAGGTGGTGTGGATATTGAAGCTTCTATACCATCCTGAGCTAAGGACAAGGGGTTAGGTCTCTTGTACTACTTGCTGGGCTTCAAAGAGGAGGAAGCCAGTTCACAGGAAGATGAGAGGAGCAAATGTTTGGAAAACAAGTGTTTGCTTTGCCATGCACAGAAATCTTTGGTATACACAGAGTTGTCTCTGGTAATAACTTCCTCCCTGGGATGGGTCCCCTACTGAAATTTTTTAGGCAATTAAGGGAGAGGCAAAAAGTCTTTTCTGCATGTCCTGCTTCTCTACGGACAACTCACATGCCAAAGTGGCACCTTCTGGGGTGGCTTATTTTCCTTCCTCTCAATGGTTACCCTTAATGCTGAATCTTTGAGCACATAGAGATTAAATCATATTGTACTTCCTTACTTTGAAGCAAGGAAGTGTTAATAGGTCAAACAGAAGTCAAATATATTTTGCGCAACCATTCCCGGCTAGGAAAAAAATAGAGATACGGTACGTAGAATGAGATTGCTTCTCAAACTTTGTAGTCTAATCAACACTGCCAAATTTCTGGAGTCAGTCCCTGGGAGTGTCTAAATGTAGATCTGTCTATAGTCACAACTGCAGTAAAAATTAAACTCAAATGAGGTGGTTAGGCAAAAAAAAAAAAAAAAAAAAAAAAAATGAAGAGGAGGAGATTCGTAATCCGATAAAAAGAAACACCCCTTTGGATAGGAGCTGAATCGTTTTGGAACTGTGCCCTAGAACTCCCCTGCACACACTGTAACAAGGTAAAGACACACAATGACAGATATTCGGGAAGGAACTTGGCACCATTATGTCAGGGCATATGTGTGCCCTTGGGCTATGGCCAGGAGAATTTTCACTGAGCCAAGGCGTAATAACAGGAAGAGAAGCAACCTTGGCAACATTGCTATGGAAGCCAGCAAAGGAGATGTAGTCTGGCAGCAGAGGAATGGGCTGCAACAGGTAATTAAATGGGAACACAGCTTCATAATCCTTCCCAAACAAAGAGGATTTAGAGAGAAATCCCTTTTTTGAAGGAATGTTTTTCTGCCCACCTACTTATTCATCAGATCTCACACCTTTGACTTCCACAACCAGCCCGTAAATGACTCTATTGGATACAACCTTTTGTCTTTCCCTTCAGTGAAAAAAACATACCCATAGAGAGTCCTTCAGCAGTTATAGACCCGGCTGATCTGTGGTACAGGTGGAGATTGAATTTAATGGCTTTAGATGATTGTGTCCTAAAATTACTTTGCTGCCACAGGGTTTTTGATTATTTTTCCTTTCCACATGGCCCTCATTTGTTCAGCTCAGGTTGCATCAATTCCAGTGATATCTAGGCTACGGGCATTCTATGCCTTATTCTCAGAGCCCCCGTCAAAATTTCTATTCTTACTGGTTTTGCTACCTCTAAATTGGCCCATGAAGGAAGACTGTATACATTTCCTGGGCCTTTCTATCTTCTTCATGTGTACATGGAAGAGGGATTGCCTACTTCAGGCAGTGAGACAACAGCCATGAACTCCACCCACGCCATTTCTGCACATAAGGGGGTGTGAGAGAGTGAAGAGAGTCAAGGGCATAGCCTGTGAATGTCTGCATGTATATGTTATATTCTGGAAGCTCATACGCCTCTAATTCCGAGACCCTTCCTCATATGTGGTGCTATATTAAAAGCGACTTCGGCAGACACTTAGAAAACAGAGAAAGAAAATATCTGATGCTATAGTCTTGAGTTATAACACTTTCCTCCATTGTTAACTGTCAGTGTGACCAGAATTTTTACTCTGCAGAAATTCAGCCACAAACTACAACATATTATCTCCTTGTGTATTTTGCCCTTCCTTCTAATTCCACATTCTCATGTGTACCCTTCCCTCATGACCTAGTTAATTCTCTAAAGGACCCGCCTCCTAAAACCATCACATTGGATGTTAAAACTTCAATGTATGAATTTTGAGAGGGCACATTTATTCCATTACAGTGATATAAACAGTAATTAATCAAGTGATTTTACTTATTTTTGACTCTACAAATACTTATCAGTGCTACAGACAGAAATATGAATAACACATAGTTCAATCTAACATTATATTTTCATTTCATGGTAAGGTGAAGTCAGTTGCTGGATATACTTTCAAAGATAAATGCGGGCCACATTGCAAGCAATAAAGATTTGGAATGGCATCGTGCATAACCCGCAGAAGATAATTAATAGTTTCTATAATCTATCTCACAGACCACATAAGGTAATGAACGGGAAAAAGTGCTTCACATTGTGTAAAATATTTAATACACACGGATGCTAGTACTGGTGAAGTTTGTTTTGTGTCCCTGAGCCAGGAAATATGGGAAGTAAACTAAAGTGAGCTCTCCAGACCTATCAGCCCTGTAACTTTGTCAGGTTTTAGGGAAATGAGACACATACCTTCCTCTAATAAATAATATTCACCTAAGGTCTATTGTACAAGCAGGAAAAGCCAATCCAGGTATGTCCAGCGTTTTCTGAAATCATACCATTTAAAAGGTATTTAACTGTCCGTTTATGTGGCATTAGGAAGTGTATTCTAGATTTTAAGAATGTCTATCTAAATGTAAGAAAACACACATATATAGCTGTGGACGATGCATTTAAATGTTTTAACTCATCCAGTTCTATTACTTACATTTACCATTAAGTTCTGTTAAATTACTAAAATCTATATACTCTAGATGTTGATTGAAACTACAAATTAAAATGGTAATAATATGACTCTCTTACTTGGTTTTATGATATTTGCCACCAGTATCTATGAAAGAGACCAATATATGAGTGGCAGTATATTAACTCTTATTTTGCTAAACTGGTAAAAAATATTGTTTGATTTCTACTTAATTCATATACACATGTATATGTGCAGACACACCTTTGCCTCTTGAGAAATGATATTATATATAGACAGAGAGAGTTACAGCAATTACAACGGGTCAGGTAATTGAGAGAACTCAGGAGATTCTACAAGGGACACTCATGCAAGGCTTTGATTAAGATACATGGGATAGCAGGAAAGTAATCCAAAGATCAGAGAAATCCATGTCTTCCAGACACAGGGCTCAGAGTCCTTTTTTCTGTCTCCTGGGGATGCTCTTTTGATTGTGACTCACCAAGATCGATGTCAGAAACCTTAGTCGTCTTGATTGAGTCAAAATACAAGCGTACTGGAGTCTTTTATACCCTACTGGTCACCTTGCTAAAACCAGGTACATATCATCATCTACACACATTTGATAAGCAATGTAAGCAAGCTGCAAAAGAAAAGTTTTAGACTTTAAACGTTACCTCGTAAATCACAAGCTAATACTTTTCATCTCTACTTGCCTGCGTCAGTGTCATGTTTCTGGGCATCCTAACATCATGAACAACCACAGCTCAGTGGCGTCAGGTTAACACTCTTGTTAAGCAACAGTGCATTATAACCTTCCACGGACTTCTTTGCATAGTGTACTGATTTACCTGTTGGTAACATCATATTTTCTAGTTTCTGCATTTGATGCTTTGACATTTTGGAGCCTTGCTGACCCCGGAGAGACTGCTCTTCCAGGAGTAGCTAATTCCTTGGGGATGCATAAAAATGGTCTGCAAGCGTGCCTTTCACATGCAAACTAACCAATTCAGAGTTCACGCCTCCAACAACCTCCATTTTCAAACTCACTCACTCAGGACCACTATTGCCCTGACCTAATCATTCCCAGGGCCTGGGACTAGAGAAACAGACACAGCACCTTTGACCGGGATCCTGTGCAAATTATTCAAATTAGTCAATTCAAAGCCTGCTTACTTGCCTCATCCATTCCTTTCCTCAGAAACTACAATAAAGCTTATGACCATTTTTCTCCTTATTTCTTACACCTTCAAGAAAGTGCTTCTTTTTTTTTTTTATTTTTTTTTTTTTCAACGTTTATTTATTTTTGGGACAGAGAGAGACAGAGCATGAACGGGGGAGGGGCAGAGAGAGAGGGAGACACAGAATCGGAAACAGGCTCCAGGCTCTGAGCCATCAGCCCAGAGCCCGACGCGGGGCTCGAACTCACGGACCGCGAGATCGTGACCTGGCTGAAATCGGACGCTTAACCGACTGCGCCACCCAGGCGCCCCAAGAAAGTGCTTCTTTTTGAGGATCCTGGTGTGGTCTCTCACATGTCCCCTCCTCTTGGGATCTGTGAGTAAAACAAGTTACCTTTTCAATGGTAACCATCTCTTGATCTGTTAGTCTTGCCGTATATAAAAATCTGTATTTTAAGATACTCTCTTGTTTAATAACTATTAGACCTTTTTGTCTGAATGCACCATGATTTATTTAGTCAATGTCTTATCAGTGGACAATTATGTTGATTCAATTTGGTTATTTTTATGAGCACTTCAATAATGACCTTCATTTTTTTCTTAATATCTAAGACATTAAATCAGTCTTAGAATTGTATTACACTTTGTGTTACACGGCATTTGAGGAATAAGTATAATTTTTAAAATATCTCCTGAGATCTTTCTATGTGGCGCAAGACCTTATATGATAGTTTCTGAACTCAAATTATTTACAGTGATGTTAGAGGTGTTTTCTAGGTAAGCAAATGAGTGAAAATATTAATAAATAATATAAAAACATGATTATGGTAAAAATAATACTTAGCATTTAGCAAGAACATATTCAGTGTTAGGCACCGTAAATATTAACAGAAAAATTGTAGACATGTTGTCTGTGGGCTAAGTACCATTCTAAATGTTTTACTTATATTAAGCCGTTTGATCATCAACAAAAACTTGTAAGGTGAGTGCCATTATTATCCAGATTTTACAATGGGAAAATTTAAGCAGGATTTCCTTAAAATCACACAGTTTGTAAGGGAATAACTGGGATCTAATCTTCATAAAAATTCAACAAAAAGGTGTCATAGTGCCCATTTTTAATATGGGCAATCTGAGAGGAAGGGAGGTAAAATAAATTTCTTAAAATCACATAATTGCTACGTAGGTGTGACTTTGCACATTCAGGTCTGTGGTAAACCAAAACTACTTTTTGCCAACAGTGACAGATCCCTCATAGGGTCCAAAGTCATGAATGTGTGAAGTTTTAGAGATGGAAAGGTTGTATCTAGTTAGAACAATAAAGGGGAGCTTCTTAGTGTCTGAACCTCGGAATATGAAAGTTATTTTGGTTTAGTGAATATGGGGATGACCCTGACATCCCAAGAGGAGGTACCACAAGAGCAAGAGAAACGTGAAAATGAAAACGTGTGTGTCATGTCTGAACCACATTGACTAACCTGACTCGAAAGGGAGGATAAATACAGAAGAAGCAGGAGTTCATCGGTTTCCACATTTCTATTGCAAGAAACAGAACCCCCAACCAATACTAGCTTAAACAATAAAGGCATTCATTACACATTTGTTTTATAAGATTAGGGGAGCAAACCTTGTTGGAGTTGGTTCATCGCTCCAACATTATCAAAGATGGAGGAATTTTTCCTATTTTCGCTCTGTCATCCTCTTTGGATCAATAGATTCTTCTCAGGGACACAGCTTTTTACCTGCCCCAAGTATCGCATGCAAATACTATCAATTACTGCCAATGAAGAAGAAAACTGAACTCTTTTGTTCTTGTGAGAAGTAAGGGAGATGATTCATTTGCAGAAATACCAAATAAAAGTTGTGCTCTCTAGTGAACAGGTTTACCATCTATTGGAAATATATATAAACCTTCCCTCCTCCAGTAATGGAGTCCCAAACCCTTGGACACATCACTTCCTGGTTCTTCCCCTCTCGGTCTCACGGGCTTTGCAACGAGCATGTGCCAAAGAGCAAAGGAGGGACTGGAAGTCTCTGCATCAGCTCAGGAAATGTACATTTATTCCAATCAGACTATTTTTGGTCGTACGTGGGCATAGGCAATGTCTGGGTAAGGCTGTAACCTCTGTAGTACTCAGCCAATGCGGTAAAAGAGGAGATACTTGCAGGCTAGAAGATAAATTGTCTGCTGTGACTGCCCTCAATGTGCCTGTCAGTCAAACACCTGCTCTTGCAAGAACGTTGATTAAAGCTGTGCTCCGTGTCTCTGCACCCCTTCTTTGATTGCATCTGTAGGCTTATTTCTCACAATTGTGTGTGTGTGTGTGTGTGTGTGTGTGTGTTCAAGGAAAGAAAACTTTGCTAGGAATTCCGAATTTCCTCCACTATCTTTCATTAAGAAAGATTTGGGTACAAGTGCCTCCTTTATTTACAAGTCTGAACAACCAATTTCTTGGATTTTTAGCTTGGAAAACTACAAGATGAGTTTGCCACTGAGGAAATAAATGGGACCAGGGAAGGCTATTGGACAGAAAATCAACAATGATGGTACAAATAAGTTAAAGACCAGCTAAATGAAGATTACAATAAGCCAAGTAAAACTAGCTAAACGTTTGAGCTAGGATCCTAGAATAGGTTGAATGGGAGCAAGACAATAAAAACTTGACAGTTTGCATGAAAATTAGGGGGATTGGTTCAGGAAAACAAGATTTAGGACTCTAAGTTGATTCCAAGAATACAATCATGAGTAACCAAAAGAATATGTCAGTACACTGAAACGAAAAAGACAGCATCTGGGTTAGTCCAGTGGATTTGTGCCTCACAGCCCAGTCCAAATGTCCTTCTGGGGTTTCTGCAGCTGCTAAACGCCAGTGCAGAAGGTACAGTCCCCAGGTTCAGCTTCCCATCTTTTCTTGTGTACCTGCTCGCTCTGTTCTTGTATCTCCAGCTTGTCCCTTGATGGAATTGCAGGACAGAATCTCATTCCTTGTTTGATCATGGGTGACGTTTGTTGTAACCCTGGTTTTAATAATCCACTTTGCTTTGTGCAGCTTTCCAAAAGAGGTCTAGGATTCTGGGCTTGTGCTGTTAGGGGCATCTCGAAAGAGATGTTCTTTGAGAAATGATGAAAGCAGTGCATTTGGCTTGGAGACATGCTGAGTTTGGGATAACTACAGGACTTAAGATATGGCAGGCTGATGAGTGAGTTTAGACATGTAGTTAAAAGCTTAGAAAGAGTATGAAGCTCATTGTGTAGAATGAGACTCTATCAAAATGAGAGTTGAAGACGTAGACATGGTATGTTTAGATTAGCATGCTGTAATACACTGAACATTTATTTTTGAATCATACAAACCTATTTTTTTATTAATTTTAAATATTTATTTATTTTTGAAAGAGAGACAGAGAGACAGAGTACTAGTGGAGGAGGGGCAGAGACAGAGGGAGACGCAGAATCTGAAACAGGCTCCAGGCTCTGAGCTGTCAGCACAGAGCCCCATGCAGGGCTTGAACTCATGAGCTGTGAGATCATGACCTGAGCCAAAGTCAGACACTCGACAGACTGAACCACCCAGGCACCCTGAAACCTGGGTTTTTATTCCACCCTTTACTATACATACATTTTGTGAATTTGTACAATTTTTCTACCTTCATTAATAGACTTTTTATTTTATATAATTAAGTAAACATCTCCTAGAGGAGAATCGTGAAAAATAAGTGTCAAAATGATATAAAATAAATGACATAAGTCTATACTATGCACAAAATGAACATTTAATTCACTTGAGAGAAGAGCATAAGAGAAGAGGATTTAAATAGTATAAAACTGTGAATGTAAGAGATTCTTTTGAAAAAATAAGGTCAGACTACATTTTATCAAATGCAAATAAGAAAAAAATCGAATTATAGAGTGAAGGCAATGTGTATTTCCCATACTGATTTTTCTTCATTGTCATATGGAAAGACTATATATATCCAAGTCTTTTTTGGTTAAGACTCAGTTTTCAGAAATAGAAACGTGGACCTCACTTCCAGTTTGAGGTAATTAATTACATCTGAGCATTAACTCTTATCTTTGAATGTCAACAGGGAGAATGTGCTAATATAACAAATCCCAAGATACATGACATTGGCTAGATGTATGGACAGAGGATGGACAAAAACTGATACCGAAAGCCTGGCAGATGGAGAACCATGCAATACAGTGGCCAATTATTTATAGGCTATCTCCTAAAACAACTAGAAAGGCAGTCTATGTGCCTAATAAGTTTGTAGCTCTAAGGGAGGAAGATATAAAATTGGATGTTGATATTTTCTGTTGTATAATTTTAACTTCACTTGGCAAAATGTTATATAGGGGTCGTAAATTCAGGTTTCATGGTGCTTGTTTGCAAAGAGCCCTGAAAGGAAACTGAGAGAGTTCAGGAATTAGGGTCTTTGTGTGTTGGCAAAATTAATTGATTCTACTCTCCAAGTGCTAAGAGCTGGGGTCTCAAAAGGCTTTGAGGTACACATGCTTATAATAATTCTCAGTTAATTAAACTGGCTTGGTCAAAAGCCAAATTAGAATGTGACCTTTTACCTGTTGTCAATTATATCAACAAATTGTGGGGATTTTTTTGATACAATAAATCTTAAGATGTTTTATTGTGTATGAATAGACAACCAAAAAGAGGGGTCTATATACTTATGTTCATTTCAGAAGTAGCCCAAATTAATGAGATAAGGAAAGATTCCTTGGAAGGCAGCTGGGGCTCTAGAGAACACTGGGTAAGAAGGTACTCCCGTGGGAAAGAATTTGATGCTATCAAGAAAACTTCCCCACTTCTATGGAAAAAGGCTTGACAATGTCTGCCCAATAGACCAATGGTATTTCTGAAATACCATAGACCGAAGAACATTATGTATTTCCTACATTTCATTTCATTTTCTTTGAATAGTGGTGTTTATTGTAATTATGCTATCTTTGTTCAACTATTAAATATTTGGGAAGGGAAATGTTCATTTAGAACATAAATCTTCAAATCAAGAAGAGCTTCCATAAACCAGACTTGATGAAGACATTTAACTCCCAAAGATCTTGAATTTCCAACTGATGCGATGACTAGATATGACTCTGGTTTGTATTCCTTTGGATTTGTTTGCATTTTGTATTCCTCGGTTATTTTAATGTTGAAGAGGATAAACAAAGCGACATTTTAGTTACCAGAATATTCTCATTGTTTCCCTGATATTTTTCAGTCCACTTCAGAATCATTGATGTGATCAGTTCTGGCCAATGGACTGTGAACAGCAATGTCACATGATATTTATTGGCTAAGGCTGTTACAGATAAGCGTGCCTGCCCCATTCTTTGCTTTCTCTTTGGTGGTGACCAGGGGGGTCATGTGTTGAAATGCCAGATCACAAATACGAAAGCAGCTTGGATATTGAATAGAAATTTTTTTTTTGTTTTTATGCAAGAAAAAATCATTTCTCCTATTTCAGGGTTAATTTATTACTACATAATAGCTAACTTATTCTGTTAACACAAAGAAAGTTGAAAAAATCAGCTAACGTCATGCTATGCAAGGCAAAGAAGGAAAAAACATAAAAATGGAAAATTGTTAGCAATGCAGTTTTGCAAGAGGAATAAATGCAGAGGAAGACTGAACAAGGTCAGTGTTTTGTCATTTAGTTCTCACTGCAGACATTGGAAAAACAATCCCAGCACTACTTTGGGGTGAAAGCCAAACTGCAGTTGAAAGAGAAATGAGGGGGGCCTGGGTCGCTCAGTCGGTTAAATGTCTGACTGGCTCGGGTCACGTACTCATGATTTGTGAGTTCCAGTCCTGCATTGGGCTCTGTGCTGAGAGCTCAGAGCTTGGAGCCTGCTTTGGATTCTGTGTCCCCCTTTCTCTCTCTGCCCCTTCCCTGCTCATGCTCTGTCTCTCCCTCCCTCTCAAAAAAATAAACATTATTTTTCTTTTTTAAAAGGAAAGGGAAATGACTGTGTGATAATAAAATGGAGGCAATGAAAGTAGAATATATATTCTGTAAATCTGGGGTCGCAGTTCAGACTACTATAACAAAATATCATAAGCAGAGTGGTTTGAGAAAATAACAGTTAAATTTTCACACATTCATTTTCTTTTTTTTTTTTTTAATTTTTTTTAACGTTTATTTATTTTTGAGACAGGGAGAGACAGAGCATGAACGGTGGAGGGTCAGAGAGAGAGAGACACAGAATCTGCAACAGGCTCCAGGCTCTGAGCTGTCAGCACAGAGCCCGAGGTGGGGCTCAAACTCGGACCGCGAGATCATGACCTGGCGCCCCTCACACATTCATTTTCTAGTGGCTAGGAAGTTCAAGATGAAGAAACTGACAGATTTGATGCCTATTGACTGAAAGCCCTCTTCTTGGTTTGTTGTCAGCTGCCTTCTTGCTATAACTTCACATAGTGGAGTGGGAGGGGCAGGTCCTCTGGTCTCTTTCTCTTCTTATAAGGGAATGAATCCGATCATGGAGATCCAACCACCATGGTCTCATTTAAACCTAATTGGATCCTGAAGACCTCACCTGCAAATACCATTACATTGATAATTATATCTTCAACATATGAAGTATAGACAAGGCAAATATTCAATCCATAGAATTTGGGAATTCTCTAAAACATTGGCTTAAGTAAAATATTAAAAAGGTAAAGAGAAAGGACTTTCCAAGGAATTGAAAAAGCTGAATAAATTTGTTAACAGAAGAATATATGCTGTTCAATAAGATATTAGATATAAGCGACAAAAGGATCGTGGATGCACTATAACTCAGATGGGATGGTTAATTTTATATGCCAACTTGGCTGGGCCATGATAGGCATAGATAATTGGTCAAACACTTAATATATTTTTGTGAAGATATTTTTAGATGAAATTAACATTTAAATCAGTAGACTTTGAGTTAAGATGATCTTCCTTAAGGTGAGTGGGCCTTATCCAATTAATCAGGGTCTTAATTAAAAATAAAACAAACAAACAAACAAAAAAACACAAACACCTGACCTTCTTAAGCAAGAAGAAATTCTGCCATTTGACTGCTTTTGGACTTGAACTGCAACTCTTCCTTGTATGTCTCTAGCCGACAAGCCTACAGTGCATATTTTGGATTTATCAGGCCTCCATAATTGCAGGAGCCAGTTTCCTTAAAATTAATCTCTCTAATCTCTCTCTCTCTCTCTCTCTCTCTCTCTCTCTCTCTCTCTCTCCCTCTGTCTTTCTCTCTCAGGTGATCAATGGAGTTTTAGCAGTGGTTCATGTCATAGTGGACCCAGAAGATTCCAAACCTATACTGTGGTTATTTCTCCAGGTCTAGAATGCAGAATTGGAACAGACATCTTCAGCAATTGGCAGAATCCCCACATTCTCTGCCTTGTTAAGTGAGGACTATTGTGTTAGGGAGGTAAAAGTGGAAGCTACAAGAACTGCCTCTACCCAGAAAATACTAAACCATAAACACTACTGCATTCCTAGAGAGATTGCAGATTAGTACCACCATGAAGGACTTGAAAGATGTAGGGCCTGTGATTCCCACTGCATCCACATTCAACTCACCCATTTGGCCTGTGCAAAAGACAGATGGATATTGGAGAACGACAGTGGATTATCATAAGTTTAACCATATAGTGACTCCACTTTTACCTGCTGTACCAGATGTGGTTTCATTGCTTGAGTAAATTAACATATCCCCTGGTACCTGTACACAGCTATTAACCTGGAAAACGCATTGTTCTCCATCTCTGTTAATAAAGACTACCAGGGGCGCCTGAGTGGCTCAGTGGGTTAAACATCTGACTTTGGCTCAAGTCAGGATCTCACAGTTTACGGATTAGAGCCCTGTGTCAGGCTTTCTGCTGACAGCTCAGAGCCTGGAGCTTGCTTCAGTTTCTGTGCCTCCCTCTCTCTCTGTCCCTCCCCGACTTGTGCTCTTTATCAAAAATAAACATTAAAAAAAATTAAAAAAAAAATAAAGACTACGAGAAGCAGTTTGCTTCCAGCTGGTAAGGCCAGCGATCCACCTTTACTATCTTACTTCTGGAATATGTCAGCTCTCCAGTTGTGTATCATAATTTAGTTTACAATGATCTTGACCACCTTACCCTTCCATAAAATGCCACACTCTTCCATTAGATTTATGATATGCTGCTTGGAACTAGTGAGCAAGAAGTGGCAACTATTCTAGACAAAGTGGATAGACTTTTGCATGTCAAAGGGTAGGAAATCAATCTGATAAAAAATCAGGGGCCTTATACCACAGTGGAACCTCTAAGAGTCCATTGTACGAAGCCATGTCAAGGTATCCCTTATAAAGTGAAGGATAAATTTTTGTATCTGACTCTCAGCTGAGAGTCAAAGAAAAATTCTCTGTAGATGAATGGCGAATTATTTCTTGTAGGATGGTCCACTGACACAACTTCATGAAAACTACAGGTCTTATAAGATCAGTCAACCTCTAAAAATGTTATGAGATTTTTATATTCCTTATAGGGAAGAAGGTTTGCTCATAACATTTCTATTGGTAGTTTATTGGACCTTTTACTTAGCTGCTCATAAGCTAACATTATGACAGTTAGCTTCAAGACAATTGACTTCTAGAACAACCAAAAATGACCTCTTTCCCCTTTTTAAGATAACAGAAATAGGAAAAAGAAATCATGTCTTGTTTCTGACGTTTGAGAGAAAGTAAGAAGCATGGAGAAACAGCAACAACTATGGAGACATCTCCCACCCTGGGCATGGGGCGGGATGTACAAAAACGGAATTTGTAGAATGATGTTACATTTTCAAACATACGGGCAGAGGTAGCAAAGACGGTAATCATTATAAAATCTCAGCTGTCAGATATTTTCACAGATTAAAGATAAGCTACTGCATTAACATTCATTCTAAATCTAGATGTACTGACGGGTCAAAAAATTCTAGCAAATTGAAGACAGAGATAATAAGTATTATCCCTCTCGGGGTTTATGTAATTCAATGATTGAGAAATTGATCTTCAGTTTAAGCAATAACAATGCAGGTTTTGCTCTAATTAGAGAGTAATAATGTTAGAAATGATAATAGTGCTGTTTCAAGATTAATTTCCATCACACAATTGTAAATCATATATGTGCTACTGGGAAGAATATTGAGTTAGAAGAATAGGTCTCTAAATTTTGAGTTAATTTGACCAAAACATATCATCATAGGCATTAACATATTAAACAACGAAGTAAATAATATGCACTGCCTTTTTCAGTAATAGGAGTATGCCAAGGAGAGTTGGGAAGATTTATTATATCAGACTAATTAAAAATTTCTGGGGACCATTGTTTTAGTGGAGCAAAAATGCAGATGAATGACTCCCAACTCTTGCCCCTACCTACAGCGTTTGAACTTAAGATCACTTGTTGGGGAGAAAAAAATGGGGGTTTTTCAGAGATTCTCACTCATTATTTTCTTGTCTTTATAATGATTAGTTAAACCCTGGACAAATGATTTACATTATTTTTTCAAACTAAATTTTGCAAGCTGGAATGCACATTATGCTTACAGAATGACATTAAGACTAGATACATATCACATGCTAAATATGAAAGATGCCATATTGGACAGCACAACCTGATAATAAAATACAATCCAAGGCATATGTACTGCATGCTCAGTGATTTTAAACTATATAGAAAATCTCATTTCATAATGATTTATTTTTTCACTTGATGTTTATATTTTTATATACATATATTTATATTCTAATCTGTTTCCATATATATATATACACACGCACACACACACATATATATATATCACATATATGTCATATATTATTGTTTAGTTGGAAACACTTTTTCATGAAACATCTGAATCCTTTTGCTTTTCTATTTTTCTCTGATATATAGATAGATGATAGATCAATCTATATATATATATATATATATGTATATATATTTCTTCATTTTTGGCTATTTTATTTTGTCTCTTTTTGTCAGATTTTAAAAAGTGAAATTCAATAATGTATTTGAAAATTTTTAGAAAAAAACGTCAAGCTCTGAATAACTTCATCTTGCTCTAGAGAAAATTTGCTGTTAGGACACACAAGATAGAGACATTTCAATTTTAATCCAATCTGGGATTGCACTGATGAACAGCTTGAATTTGAATCTTTGTGCAGGCTTATCTAATTACATTTTACCATTAGTTCCAAGGAGTAGCCAGCCCTTCATACATGTTTACCAGGGCTCCTGCTCCTTGGTGGACACTGACCTCCATTTATGGTATCCTAGCTTAGTGAGGATTTTGAAAGCTCCCTCACTGTACCAATATCCAGACTGCTACTTAAACACTGGCAAATGTCTCAGGAAAAAAATATCAGTTAAATCTTAGAATCTTTTCTTTTTGAGCCTCCTGGATGGCTAGGTTGGTTGTGTCCAACTCTTGATTTCAGCTCACATCATGATCTCACAGTGATGAGTTAGAGTCCCACATCAAGCTCTGCCCTGACAGCATGGAGCTTGCTTAGGATTCTCTCTCTCCCTTTCTCTCTGTCCCCCCACACCCCCCCACTCATTATCTTTCTCTTTCTCTCAAAATAAGTAAATAAAACGTCAAAAAAAGAGAGAATCTTTTCTTTGCACTTGACTCTTATCTAAAATTTTATATCTTCCAATTCTCATTGTTTTATTAGTACTCTGATGTCTTAAAACAGATGTACTTTCTGTTGTTCTTGGTGGGGGATGTGCTCTCACAGAATCTAATCTGCCATAGCTGGAAACAGAAGTCAACTGTGTTTTATCTGTATGTTAGTGTCTGTAACTGGGAAAACACTCTCCAGGTTTTGTTAGCTATGATTTATATAAAAATCCACACTCCAGAAATAGCTGGTCAACATTTCTGCCATCTTTACTTCTAATTAATATAGACTTATAGCTAAAGGTTAAAAGATTTTGTTGTTTCATGTAAGTGAATTTTGAAAGGATGTTCATGTTGAAATTGGTCACTTGTTAATTAGACTATGGTTAGCGTTACTATAATTATTTTTAATTGTGAACGTGTTTAAGCTATGTGGATTGTGTATGATGTTGTAGAGACATACTACACATTGGATGAATAAGATAGAAGCCACCCAGCAAGACCTTTATCCCTCAGTCTTTAAAGCAATTTTTGACACTTGATAATTTATAATCATTGACACTTGACACTTATAATCTTATGTACATTTATAGATTTGGAGAATTCTGTTGCTTATGGTTAATTTATCATGATGAGTAGTCTTACCTCTATAATATGTCTTATTGTCTTGAGTGAACATTTCCTTCAAAGTGTAGACAGATTAAAAAGGACACAGGCAAGACTATATTGTGCAAACAGAACAAGTTTCCCAGTATTTGCTTTTCCATATGGAAGTGAGATTGTGACTGAGGAGATCTATCGGACTCACTAACCTCCAATTCGTGTTGATTTTAAATATTCATTAAAGAAGGAAAAAATAATTATTCATGTTTAGTTTAATAAGATCAGTTACACACACCCAAACAATATAGTTGTTGATTAAAAATATAATTTCAACCTTTAAGACTGGGCTACAAACAAGTAGAACTTTGGCTGTACCAAGCTACCTAAGTACATACATACACACATGTGTTTATGTGTGCTCCTGTATGTCGGTACACACACATACAGAGCTGCTAGCTTAGTTTAGTTAGTATATTAACTTTTTGTACTGCCTTCACAAGATACCATATTCTGGCTACCTTAAAACAACAACCTCTCCATTCTGAAGACTAGAAGTAGGAAGTCAAGATGTTAGCAGAGTGTGTCTGTTCTAAGAACTCTGAGGAAGAATCTTTTCCATGCTTCTCTCCCAGTTTCTGGTGACAGCCAACATTTCTCAGCATTCCTTGCTGTAGATTCATTGCTTTAATCTCTACCTCAATCTTCACCTGACATCCTTTCTTTGTCTCTGTGTCTTAACATG
This sequence comes from Prionailurus viverrinus, assembly GCF_022837055.1. Lineage (NCBI taxonomy): Eukaryota > Metazoa > Chordata > Mammalia > Carnivora > Felidae > Prionailurus > Prionailurus viverrinus. The sequence continues at coordinate 138,989,100 of NC_062569.1, read as the reverse complement.
GCCATTTTATAAGCACAACAGTCACATTGGATTAGGATCTCACTCTACTCCAGAAGGACCTCATCATAATTATATCTGTAATGATTCTATTTCCAAATATGGTCACATTTTGAGGTATTGAGACTTAGAGTTTCGACATATCTTTTGGGCGGAAGATACAATTTAACCCATGATAGTTTGCTAACATTAAAATATTGTTTACAATTTTTAAGAAGGGTAGGCATATCTTCTGTGTGCTCCTGTGTGCTCTGTAAGAACATAGTTCTCAGTAACTTTAACTAGCATCTAATCTCTCAAATTATATTATGAATATTCTAACAAATTTAATCTTAGAATATTAGAGTTGTAGCCATAGAATCATATGGTGAATATTAAACTAAATAATAGTACCTAATAATATACTAAATTTTAAATCAAAATGTGATTGATTGTTTGGCTGTAGGGGTTTTCAACAACATAGGTAGGACACAAGAAATTATCAGGTCAGAACTTAATTTGAAAAATACTCACATAATTTTTAAAGCTTATATTTTATTGTATTATGTAAAGAGTAATATTATGATTCATACTATCACTTTGAATAGCTGAATTTCAAAAGAAATTAATTATATTCTTTTTGATTTTTTTCTGAATGCCTGTGAAAATATTCTTTTGATATCAACACTATGTTGCCTTATACTATGATGTGGCATGACTTAAGTAAAAACTCATTTAACACAATGAAATTTTAATGTTAAGAAGAAAGAAAGAAAGAAAGAAAGAAAGAAAGAGGAAAGGAAAGGAAGAAAAGAAAAGAAAAGGAAAGAAAAAAGAAAAGAAGAGAAAAGGAAAAGAAAGAAAAAAGAAAGAAAAGAAGGAAAGGAAAGGAAAGGAAAGGAAAGGAAAGGGAAGGGAAGGAAAAGTTTTGTCTTTGCAAACAAATGCCTGACAGCAATCTCTTTTAGTTTCAAATAGAAACAAATGTATTTCTGCATAAAAGATACACATTCATGTTTATGTGATATTTGTTATTAAGATTTCCGCAGGCTGAGTGGTTTCACAGATGGAAGTTGCTTTAAAATGAAAATATCATATGATATTCTATCATAAACAAATATAGAACATATTCTCATATAGAATATAAATAAAAAGATAAAATCACTGATTTAATTTTTTTAAAGTTTATTTATTATTGAGAGACAGAGAGAGACAGAGCATGAGCAGGGGAGGGACAGAGAGAGGAGGAGACACAGTATCCGAAGCAGGCTCCAGGCTCTGAGCTGTCAACACAGAGCCCAATGCGGGGCTGGAACACACAAACTCTGAGATCATGACCTGATCCAAAGTCAGATGCTTAACCAACTGAGCCACCCAGGCACCCCAGGGATAAGGTCACTGATTTAAGTGATAGGCTTAATGTGTCAGTTACATTCTTTCAGTGTTCACATGAACATTACCCTTTTCTTTTACAGAGTACAAAACTCACTGAATCTAATTTTCAAATATGCCTCAAAGATTGTAATCAATGTGCCTTCCTATAGATTAAAAGAGGAATGTATATCTTTTAATTTGTCTATGCTGATGAACAATTAAAGTAGACCAATATTTATTGAGCAAACCACATAAAAGCATTAAAATTAATTCATTTATTTTTCTATTTCAAGTTTATTTCTTAATTAATTAATTAAATTCCAGTAAATACCTGAGATTATTCTATTGTAACCATTTCCATTAGTTCTCAAAGCTGAAACGAGTAGATTAATTATAGTGCAGCCGGGTTCATACAATAATTTATCACCAAGTCAAACTGATATCTTTAACAAAATATGCCATTTGGCCCATAAAGTAATAAAATACGCCAATTAAATAGGCTACATATCAACTTGACTGGCCATGGGGTACCCAGATTAAACATTATTTCTAGATGTGTTATCAGGGTGTTTTTAGATAAGATAGCATTTGAATCATTGGTCTCAGTAAAGTAAATTTCCCTCCCCAATATGGGTGGACATCATCCAATCCAAAGGCCTGAATAAAACAAAAGACTAAACTGAGACATCTCATCTCCTGCTCTTAGACTGGAATTTACACCATTGGCTCCCCTGTTTCCAAGCCTTCAGACTTGGAGTGAATTACAACACCAGTTTTCCTGGGTTTCTAGCTTGCGGACAGATTGTGTTTCTCTCTCTCTCTCTCTCTCTCTCTCTCTCTCTCTCTCTCTTTCCACATGACAACAGTCAGTAATTTTCCTGGAATATGGCAAACAAAAGCCCTATTAGAGTTTATTGAGAAATGAATGAAAGCAGAAGAATGAAGATGGGAGAGAAGCAGAAGGCTTTAAATGGTACTTAGCAAGTAAAAGTGACAAAGTTTTATGATTCATTTTTGGGGGGGACAAGGACAAGAAGAGACTTGCAAATGACTTCCAGGTATCGGGCTTTTTGGTGTTAACATTCTCAGAGAAAGGACCAGGTTTGAAGGTGGGGAGGAATTATCAATCTGGTTTGTACATGTTTGATTGATCCAAGTGGTGATTATTTTCAAAAGCCATTGGTTATGCTGTCTGATGTTCATAAAAGAAGTCTGACTAGAGGGGTGCCTGGGTAGCTCAGTCAGTTAAGTGTCTGACTTGATTTTGGCTTCGGTCATGATCTCACGGTTCATGGGATTGAGCTCCACAGAGGGCTCTGCACTGACTGCTAAATGGTGCAGAGACTCGTTGGGATTCTCTGTCTCCCTCCCTTTCTGCACCTCCCCTGCTCACTCTCTGTCTCTCTCAAAATAAATAAGTAATGCAATAAATAAACATTTTTAAAAAAGAAGTCTGGCTAGAGATATTCTCAGAAATATTTAGTACACAGATGCTACTGAAACCACTGTTTAGAGAGAAGAGAGGGCTGTGTGGGTCAGGACCATATGGCGTGGAAGCAGATGTTTTATTTGAAGCTTATGAGAGGTATTCAGTTGTGGAAAAGATAAATATTAAAGGAGAAATTTAATAATTTATAGCTGAGAAAATGAGTTGCTTAGAACCACTGCATAAGTGGAGTTATTGGCCTTAAATACGAGAAGAGGCAGCTCTTTTTGATTAGATTTGTGTGTTTTGTAGCGGGCAGATATAAGCAATGCTTTCTGATGTCTTCTGTTTTTCTGAATTAAGATGTAAATCTATCTGTTGATGATGGGTCGAGCAATGGAAGAATGAAAGATTGAGGAGGAGAACTTTTATAAACTAAAGATGGTGATAGACACTATGGAGAATTACAAAGAATTAAAAACTTCAATATAAACATTCTTTAAACTTCTAAAGAGAAATGTGTATTAGTCAAGCAAAGAAGTAGGCCAGTTTGGTTTGAATTAGAAGGATACTACAGACATAGAGGCAGATGGACTCTCATAGGAGGAGAAGAATATGGGCATTCTTTGCTAGGAAAAGTTATAAGCAAACAGATATAATAGACGAATAATATGGCATTGTTTCTTAGTTTGGGCTGCTATAACAAATTATCATAGACTGGATGGCTTACGAATAAAAATGTATGTGCTACTCTTCTGGAGACTAGAAAATCTTAAGATCAAGCATTGGCCCATCTGCTGTCGAGCGAGGTCCTCCTTCTTGGATTGCGAATGTCACTTTTCTCGCTCTATCCTCACGTGGATGAGAGGAGAGAGAGAGCAAGTTCTTGTGTCCCTTCTTATCGGGCACTAATCCTTTTCATGATAGCACCACCTTCTTGATCTATTCATCCCCCAAAGGGACCATCACTTTGGGCCTTCGGATTTCAACATTGGAATTTTGAGGGAACATAAAACTTCCATCCGTAGCATAGTGATAGCAAACATGAAATGAATATGGATTTACTTTGGAGAATAAAAAAGAGCACACTTGGATGGGACCTGAGTATGAAAGGCTTTACAACTTGACACTGTAGGGGCGCCTGGGTGGCTCAGTCAATTGAGCATCAGACTTCAGCTCAGGTCATGATCTCCCAGCTGGTGAGTTCAAGCTCTGCTTTGGGGTCTGTGCTGATAGCTCAGAGCCTGGAACCTGCTTCGGATTCTGTGTCTCCCTCTTTCTCTGCCCTTCCCCCACTCATGCTCTGTCTCTCTGTGTCTCTGAAAAATGAATAAACCTTAAAATTTTTTTAAAAAAAGAAAATGAAATCCTGAGATATGGTCCTTTTCCTCATATACTAGTACTTTGTTCTGAGAAAAACATCACAATTTGCTCAATTCCAAAATATGATAAAAAGGACAACTCTTGTTCAATGAGTTTCATCTGTGAAACATATAGAGTTCATAGTGACTGAGTATTTGCTGTATTAGTGCTCTGTGCAATTCATGTGATTCCTCTATGATAAACAGACTTGTCATGAGCTAAGGCAGATAATATTGCTATCTCTAGCCTGATCTAGCCCTTCGTTTGCTGGAACTCTTTAAGTGTTTCCTTGCCTAATGACCCGCATCTCTTTTCTCTTACATTTCCTAACCGTGTTATTTTCCCTGACTTAAATAGTCAGAACTGTCTTAATGCCTGTCTTAGTCCCTTTGGGCTGCTAAAACAAAGTACTATAAACCGAGTGGCTTATGAACAATAGAGATTTATTTATCACAGCTCTGGAGGCTGACAGTCTGAGGTCAGCATGCCATCATGCTTGAGTTCTGGTGGCAACCCTCTCTTGGGGTGCGGACTCCAGATTTCTCATTCTACCGTCACATGGCGGGGAACAGAAAGGGCAAGGAAAGTCTCCCTTGATACTTGTAAGGACACTTATCCCATTCTTAAATGCTTCCATCCACAAGACCTCATCTTACCCTAATTACCTCCTAAAGGTCCCACCTTCTAATAACATCACTATGGTGGGTATGGTTTCAACACAAGAATTTGGAGGGTAGGGGAACACAAATATTCAGTACATGACAATGCCAATGTGCAAAGCCTAAACATCTCTATGTGGTAGGATCATTCATGATTCTGTGACTGCTGTTGACCTCCCAGATCATTCCCTTTGGCATAGCTAACAAAACAAAACCAGCCTTTGCAATGTGCCACAGGACATGTTCCTTATCCTTCACAGGCTATATCCGGGAGCTCAGCCACTCATTTTTTGGTCTAGGTATATTCTTACTCATTCTTAAAAATCCAGCTTGGGGGAGGCTGTGCATCTTTGGGGGTAAAGATGTATGGGAAATCTCTGTACCTTCCCTCAATATTTCTTTGAACCTTAAACTACTCTAAAAAAAAAAAAGTGTTAACAAAATCCAGCGTCAATGTCACGATGCCCTTTCCCAAATAAATTGGTCTCAAGATTTTTATGCTTATTGTACAATTATCCACTACAGTGTATTTAACACTGTGTGGCAACGGCTTGTTTTCTTAAATGGAGAATCATTTATTTGATAATTAGAGCTTCTCACAGTATTTTCAGTATTGGAGCTCTTCAGTTCACATTGAATCAAATCACCCAGCATCCACCTTTTCTGATGCTTTGTGTGTGGGATTTAGAAGCTTAAGCTAATTACAGACATATTCAGAAAGAAGAGAAGAGGGTGGGAGAGCTTTTGAGATCAGGGGTAAATAGGGGAGACATATTTGTGGGTCATGTAAGAATGGGAGCTGGTAACCTTCCAAGGGCATGAGAATCCAGGGCAAGGTTACATTTGATCCCTGTGTTTGTACCACATTCATTGAATTTCCGGCTTTAAATGAGATCCCTGTGCCTCATTCTTGGCAAAGAAGCACAGAGCTTTGGAACCTCCTAGAGCTTTGTCAATGAGGATGTAAGATATGCCCACGATGCAATGAAGAATAAAAGCCTTTCTTTCTCTTCCCAGCACACATATGCCATCTGATTTTGACTCCCTGCTACCCCTTAGCTAAGAGTATAGATAGAACTCAGGCTTCTGTGTTTGGCAAAGCTTGATTTGAATTTCAATTCTGTCTCTTATTTGTTGCATGAAATTGGTCATGTTAAATTCTCTAAGACCCACATTCCTCCTCAGTGAGAGCTGCAATCAGAAAATGTTCAACATGAAAATAGAATTTTTATGATTATTATTCTAATTTTCCTTAAAATTACTATTTGGTAATGCTATGTCTGCTCCAACAAGGCCTCGACACACTCTTTATTTAATTACCAATATTATTGATCCACAGTTTTCTGATTTAAAATTTTCACTAAATTGGGAGGCCTGGGTGGCTCAGTCGGCTGAGTGTCTGACTCTTGATTTCAACTCAGGTCATGATCTCACGGTTCTTGAGTTCAAGTTCCTCATGGGGCTCCATGCTGATAGTGAGAAGCCTGCTTGGGATTTTGTCTCTCACCCTTTTTCTCTGCTCCTCCCCACTCATGCACATATGCACTATCTCTCTCTCTCCAAAATAAACTAAACTTAAAAAAAATAAAATTTTCACTAAATTGTATAAAATACAATGTTAGTTATGATTTAAAATCCTACCAAGTGAAATCTTATAGAATAAAACACAAGGTGGCAAAACTTTTAAAATGAGCAAAATGTAGTGTATATTAGACACCTTTGAAGCTACTTACCTTCTTAAAAAATTGAAAACTCAGGCATAAGAACACTTTTAATGAAACACGTTTGAGTAGACTGCGGACACCTAGCCTTGGTTTTGCTATCTAGAAAATGGAGCGATCAAAATGAGCTCTCACTACATCAGAATTCAGAAGCTAAATGATTAATTCAGCCACATTTTCTCTCACATCATTTAGACAAAGAAGTCAATTAAGTGGAACATTAAAAGCTGATGAATCAAACAGTGGCATAAAATAGCAATTAGAAAATAATCAGTTAATGAAGTAAAATGACAGTGGAGAAGTCATCAAATGACAGTAACAGAACCAGTGCATTAATGAGAAGTGACATTGAAGAATAGAAATGCCAAATACAACAGCTCTGATGTCTGAAAATATATTGGATAGATTCATACAGATAATTAGGTTAAAATGCCTCCGGTGCTTAGGATATTTTTCTAGTGTTCACTTGGTATTGCTACAAACAAGGAAAAAAAAAACACCTAAATTTAGTCTGCTCTAGACATGACCTCCAAGTACATCCCCTTACATTTGTAAAGCGGTTATCCATGCATCTTACTCAAACTAGATATCTGTAGCTTAAAAAAGAGTCATATTTAGATTTTATGAGCATGAAAGCACAAGATGCATACCCATAAGGCATTACGGAACCTCTCTTCCTTTCTTATAGGTCTACACAACTAGAAAGGTTCTAGCAGGTTCTGCCTGCTACCAAATGGCTCCAAAGGAGGGAGAGAGCTGATGTGTAGCCAGGTTGAAATGAGGAATGTCAAGTGAATTAATGATGTAGTTTCCCAATATTTGTCTCTTCCCACAAAGCTCTTCTATTAATATTGCACAGGTTCTCACAGGACAAAACTCTAGATTAATCACGACCTAAGCATCAATCATTAGCCCCAAATCTAAGATTACAGTAAGAATGTAAACAATGAAAAACATAAATAATACACTTTCATACTTGGATTACCATGTGTATGGTGCTTGTACAGATTATTTTTATAAATGGACTTTCATTTTTAGAGCAGTGATGAATATCGGTCTCTCCCCTCTGGTGCTCCATATCATTTTATTGATTAGGTTACTTTTGGGGAAAAAAAAAAAGATAAGTTGTGGATTATTTACGTGATAATTTCAATAAAATTTGATCTAATGATTGCGCTATCAATTTCTCATTATTTAAGGTCTTTCATTATTAGTCATGCATCTCTTTCAAGTGCTGACAAATAATATCAGTATATAATGTGATACCATTACCCCACGACTATGGTATACATAAAATGCAAGACAAAAAATAATAATTTTCTTTCTTCCTTGATATAGAATGGAATCAAATTGAACTACAAAAATATGGCTTGCTTCAAAGGAATTAAAAATTAATGAACAACAATGGAATTCAGCACCCATGAGCTAGGAAAAGAAGGTTAAGTTATTAAATTGGTCTTAAGTTAAAGCAAAATACATACACATTATACCACATTAACTCTAATGTTGTAGGACCTATTCCTATCATTAAGATGAACTTTTTTAGAAATTTGAAAACATACTCTGAGGTATAGAGAGAGCACACTCTCCCCCTCTGTCAGGGATATTGATATCTATTCTGGCAAGTACTATTACACGGGATGAGGAAGAGTTTATCATGAATTCCTTTGGCGTTTTTGTATCACTAGGAAAAATTAGGTTATTTCATGATGTATGTGCCCAGGAATACATGTTTTTAAAGCCTCTTATAATTGATGACCCCCAATTAAAAAATAAAGACATGCTGAAGAAATATATCATTTATTATTGACTGAAAAAATTACAAATGATCTTTCTCAATTTTTGTAGGTTTTCCAAAATTTCCAGATGGAAACTCTTCCACTGGACTTTGGAGCAAAATCCAATGGTGAGCTAAATAGATTTTCTTTGCTATTTTTTCTAGATGGAGTTTTATAATTGATAGGAAGCGAAATGGTCCTCAAAGTGCGTCTATTGCCTTTTTCTACCAGCTCACTGTATATGTACACAAACCTCATTAGAGTAAGCTTCGTAAAAGAGCACAGTTTAGGATATTATTATTTTATATTAGATTACATTAAAGGAAATTTTCAGGTGGAAAAATGTCTAACATAATGCACTGTAGGAGGTGTATACTTGATATATTCTTGAAACATGAGTTTAGCAGCTCTTGATTATTTGTTTTGTATCTGTGTTTTAAAATCATAGGTTTTTACATACCCATTTCCAAAAAATTCAACTTGCATTAAAAAAGTTACCATTAGGGGCGCCTGGGTGGCGCAGTCGGTTAAGCCTCCGACTTCAGCCAGGTCACGATCTCGCGGTCCGTGAGTTCGAGCCCCGCGTCGGGCTCTGGGCTGATGGCTCAGAGCCTGGAGCCTGTTTCCGATTCTGTGACTCCCTCTCTCTCTGCCCCTCCCCCGTTCATGCTCTGTCTCTCTCTGTCCCGAAAATAAATAAAACGTTGAAAAAAAAATTAAAAAAAAAAGTTACCATTATAAGAGTCAGAGGAAAGTTATCAAATGCATAACATAATACCTGATACTGTTTGCACATTTTATACTGCATTATGATTTGCTTAGTTACCATTCATTGCTATTTTTATATGTTCTCTGCTCCAACTAAGTTTTATTCTGTAAGAGATTTTTCTCTGAATTTTGTTTTAAAACATTCATACACAATCACACACACACACACACACAGAGCCCAACTTTCAAAGAAAGTCCTGCTTATATGTCAATTTATAAATCATATAAAAGCAGAAGCACTGTGGTTAAAGTATGGAAAAGTCCCTGAGCCATCTTACATGAATTATGCATTAAGGGGTAACTTTTAGCTGAAAATGACTATGTTAAAAAAAGATGATCTGAACTTACATTGCAACCTTAAAACACTAGAAAAGATGAGCAAACTGAATCTGCATCAAGGGAGAATATGATAAAGATTAGTGCTGAAAATTGTGAAATAGAGAATATTAAACTTAAAATAGAAAAATTCAACAGAACCCAAAATGTTTTTTTTGTGAAGATTAACACTGACATATTTGAGCTAAATTTATCAAAATAAAAATGGAAGAAAAATTCAAAAGCCTAAAATAAGAAGTTACCAACCTTATAAGAATAAAAAGGATTTAAGGGGAAGATATGAGCAATTGTATGTCAATGACTTAGATAATTAGATAAAATGAACAGTTCCAAAAAATTGCAAGCTGCCAAACCTGACCCAGGGAGAAAAAAGGAGATCTAAATAGACCTACAGCAAGTAAAGAGATTGAATTGGCAATCAAACAGGCTACTCAAAAAGAAAAGTCTAGTCCCAGCACAGTGTGGTACTGACATAAGGATACATGTATAGATCGACGATGTCTGAGAATACAGACATCAACTATTACCTTTGTGGTTAATTGTTTCGCTACAAAGAGGCCCAAAGAAATTTAAGAATCTTTTCAACAAATGATGCTGGTACAACTGTATGTCCACATGCAAAAAAATGACCCCCACCCTACCTGACACCTTACACAGAAATGAAAGCAAAATACATCTTAAATAAAAATTTTAAGATCTAAAGCTAAAATATTCTAGAAGAATATATAGACAATTGTTTCTTAGCTATCAGAGCAAAGGTACAAGTTTCCAAAAGAAAGAGATTCATGACTTCACCATAATTAAAAACTTTTGCATTGCATATAATCACATTAAAGGGGTGAAAAGACAACCCACTGAATGGGAGAAAATATTTGCACGTCGTAAATCTGATATGGAGCTTGTATCTAGAATATATAATGAATTCGTAAAACAGCAAGACAGACAAATAAAAACACATAACTCAAACAACAAAGATTATGAATAGATATTTGTATAAAGGAGATATAAGAAGTCCTATAAAAACACATAAGAAAATCCTCAGCATCCTTATCCATTAGGAGTATGCAAATCAAAACCATAATGAAATACTACTCCATACCCACTAAGATGGCTAAAAAATATATAAACAAGTATTGTCAAGGGAGTACAGAAAATGGAATCCTTGTGCTTTGCTGATGGGAATGTAAAATGGAGCAGCTTATTTGGAAATATGTCATTTTCTCAACGAGCTAAAGACAGATTTGCCATATGACCCATCAGTTCCACTCCTAGGTATACTTATGATAGAATATTATTCAGCAATAAAATTAATCAAGTATTTAAACATGCTACAGCATAAATGACTCTTGCAAAATTATGCTGAGTGAAAGAAGCCAGTTGTGAAAGACCACATATTGCAAGACTGCATCTTAATGAAATGTTCAAAACTGGCAAATCCGTAGAAACAGAATATACATTAGTTGTTGCCTGATATACGGAAAGTGACTGTTAATGAGTGCAAGGTTTTTTGGAGGGTGAAAAAATTGTTCTACCATGTTTTACCATTCAGAGTGTGGTAATGATTGCACAATCCTGTGAATATACTAAAAATAACATTGACGCATACACTTCAATAAATAGATTTTGTGATGTGTGAGTTATATCTCAATGAAACTAGAAAGAAGAGATCCACGTGAGAAAGCACATTTTAGAAATAAAAACAAACTAATCTCTAGTAATTCAAACAATGTTTCATTTCCTTAATAGATCTAAAATAAAATAACGAAATTACAATGTGAAATGTAAACATATTAAAAGAAAAGCATATATGTTATAGTATCCCATCATGATCATTGGCTTAATAAATTTCTTGTGTCAGGGCACCTGGGTGGCTCAGTCAGTTGAGCGTCCAACTCCCGATTTGGGCTCAGGTCATGATCTCATAGTTCATGAGATCCAGCCCTTTGTCAGGCTCTGTGCTGACTCTGTGGAGGCTGTTTGGGATTCTCTCTCTCTCCCCAACTCACGCACACTCTCTCTCTCTCTCTCTCAAAATAAATAAACACATAAAAATAAATAAATTTTCTTGTGTCCACAACCGTTGTATCTATAAATATTTGGACGCCATATTCTTGAGCCTTCCCTCAGTATCATGCTTACCTGTTGGATGTTGACATTTCGAAAGATAATTATTGTCCATGTGATCATATTTAGCATCAGTACAAGTATTAATAAGTTTTACCCAAATAATAAAGAATTCACGCAAAAGAAAATGCAATCTAAGTCTAAATACATTGAGATGAACTGACTCAGATAGTTTTCCAATTCTTTAATTGATTACACTGATAATCATCCTACTGCCCTCTCATTCTGTCCTGCTTTTTATAGTAAATATGACCTGTCTGGATTCAGACATAGAGATATTTTCCTTTTTTCTGATCTTGAGATCTTTCATACTACAGAGCCTTTAATTTTCTTGATTTCCCATTTCCTTTACATTGTGTCAAGATCTAAATCATTTTTCAGTAGGAGAAAACGACTATAAGCCCATTTTCAATTAATGCGTCTGGTTGGAAAAGGTCTTTAGTAGATAGAGAAGCATCAGGAACATTCTTACGCTGTTCTTCATACTTGTGGCAGTTCTGAGTTCTGTGACTCTTCGGGACAGCTTGAGCGTGGACGCAATAGAGACTTGAGACTGCTGATTTGCATTTAAACCACATTACGTTTACCTTTATCTCTAACTTACCTTATTTGGTTTCCCAATACATTTCTTTTTGAGTAAACATGTAGTACAACTACAAATCCAAAAACACTCCAGCCTGCTAAAATTGTGATTCAATTTTCTCTCTAAATCTAGGAAAAACTCTGATATTTCTGAAGATTTCCACAGCTTTTGTCCCCTTCTCATAATACCTTTTACCTCAGCTACAGTCCCAGACTTAGTGATACTTGTGGTATATATAAATATAAATTATATATATATATATGTTTTAATTACATATATAAGCTTTAATAGCCCTCCCATTTCCCAAATCGCTTTAGTTAATAAATTATGACTGTATACATATGTATCATATACTGATTAAAAATTTTATATGGAAGCCATGATTCATTTTGTCAAACAGTAAAAAATTGATGAACTAAAATACCTTTTTTTTTTTAATTTTTTGATGTTTATTTCTTTTTGAGAGGGAGACAGAGAGACGGGTGCGAACAGGGAGGAACAGAGAGACAGGCGGACACAGGATCTGAATCAGGCTCCAGGTTCTGAGCTGTCAGCACAGGGCCCGATGTGGGGCTCAAACCCACGAACCACGAGATGATGAACTGAGCCGAAGTCAGATGCTTAACCGACTGAGCCACCCAGGCGCCCTGAAAGCTAAACTATCTTAACAACATTCTTATTAAGTGAACATTATTCCTCCCCAGGAAATCTGAACTAATCAGGCCTATCGTCACAGTCTATATCTCCGCATTTTACCTCAGAGCTCTGATCTCTGTCTCAATATTAGTTCCTTTTGCTTTCGTGAACCATCTTTTGAAAACTCCAAATTCCTCTGTCTTCATGTCCACAGTATAATAATTTATTTGTACCGGCCCTATGGATATATACAAAAATAATAATCAAACAAAACAACCCAAACAAACAAGAAAAATCATATTTTTTTTTACTATTAAAATAATAGCCTCTTTATGTTTCCAATCTTTGCAATACAAAATATTTGCAGAAGCTTCTCAGTTGTACATTTCTTTGGTCTTTAGGCGTGGGAAAGGTGAAAATACCAGAGTAAGCTTCCTCTTTCTCCATATTTATAGCAGTGTTATCAACTCTGGCTTCTCCAGACAAAAAACAAAAAACAAAACAAAACAAAAAAACTCTGAGGAATAATAATTACTAAATTAGCTAAGCTGGGACATGTCCCAGGCATTAGCATTTGGTCTTGTTATAAACTCACTGGATAATTTCATTGTTCAGCCAGTGTTGGAATCCACTATTCTACCAATAGGGGAATTACAGACATTTTGAGGTGCTTGCAAGTTCAAATTAAACTTATTGAGAAACAAACAAACTACATGAGCAAAATAATGAGGAATCATGAGTTTTCTAATTATGTTACCTATAAGCCTCGTAAAAAGTTACTACAGAAATAGAGTTTCTTTGTTAGAGTGCAGGTTCTGGTTCTTTTGTTCTACTAACAAAATGTTCATAGTGACATCACACAACTCTTGTTACCAGCAGCATCGGTGTGATCTTTTCTACTTTATACAATTGCTGATTATAAGACCTAGTTACTTGGGATCAAGTGCTGTGTGGGGCTCTGTGCTGATAGTGCGAAGCCTGCTTGGGATTCTCTCTCTCCCTCTCTGTCTACCCCTCCCCTACTCTCTCTCTCTCTGTCTCTCTCTCTGTCAAAATAAATAAATAATCATTAAAAAAAGAAAAAAAAACTCAGCTACTTACATAGATTTAAAATGACAAGTTCAGGGGCGCCTGGGTGGCGCAGTCGGTTAAGCGTCCGACTTCAGCCAGGTCACGATCTTGCGGTCCAGGAGTTCGAGCCCCGCGTCAGGCTCTGGGCTGATGGCTCAGAGCCTGGAGCCTGTTTCCAATTCTGTGTCTCCCTCTCTCTGCCCCTCCCCCGTTCATGCTCTGTCTCTCTGTGTCCCAAAAATAAATAAACGTTGAAAAAAAAATTAAAAAAAAAATAAATAAATAAAATGACAAGTTCAAAAACAAGTCACAAGAACCGTGCAGACTCAATATTGCCCATTTTACAATACATATTCTAGAACATTATCACCAACTGAAGTATATACAATATCCTCTTCGATTAAACTGTAAGAATGTATAGCGAAATACTAAATTTTAGTATATTTTATAGTTAGAATGTTTCAGTATATATTAAGCGCTTCCAAAAAAGTTGCAGCTTCCTACTTGAGATGCAGTTTTTCCAACAAGAATTTTTACAAGTGCAATTTTAAAAGTATCAGTTATTATTAAAATAACTTCATTTGACAATATATTTTAAATAAAATATATTTTAATAATCACATATTTATATTATACATGTAAATATACATGTGAATTTTCATATAATTTACCAAGTTTATTACATGAAGAGCATTGAGATAAGCATCATATACATAATAAGTAATAATGGATATTAAGGAGTGACTCAAAGAAATAGAATATTATCTCAGCCACATGAATTGTAATCCAAGCTTTCTTTGTGAAGTTTTCACCCCAAGAGTTCTTCATACTATTTGGTATCCTTTAAGGAGATCATGGTTTTTGCTGGGCTTTGCCGGACTGTGGTAAAGGAGACTCAGATTACCAATAATACGAATGCTACATGGACAAACCCCATTTGCACTGAGAAGAGTCTCGTGTTAATTTTTATTTATATATTCTAGGTACTAGTGCTTTGTTGGATATGTGGTTTGCAAATATCTTCTTCCAATCAGTAGCTTATCTCTATACCTTGAATGTGGTCGTGGGCAGTAAAAACAACAACTTTTCATTTTATGACGTGCAATTTATTGTTTTCTTTAATGGATGGAATTTTTGCTGTCAAGTTCAGGTAATCTTTGGCTCCTCCTAGGTGACACGGGTTGTCCATTTTTTTTTTTTTTCTACATCAAGATGATCGCATCAAATAATGTTGTAGACCATGTTCTGCCAGGATCACAAAAAAAGTAACATGTAACCTAGTAACATTCACCAAGTTTTAATTATCTCCTAGAAAAGAATAATTAATGAATGCCTAAAATGGTTCGTCTTCCAATTTACACCCTAAACAAAAATTTTTCTTGAATTAGCCAGATGATTACCTTGCATAGTACTGCATTACTTTGATCTGACAAGGCCTTCAGAAGATGGATTAAGCAATTCTATAAGCTTCTTCAAAATATATTTACCACTGGGGCGCCTGGGTGGCGCAGTTGGTTAAGCGTCCGACTTCAGCCAGGTCACGATCTCGCGGTCCGGGAGTTCGAGCCCCGTGTCAGGCTCTGGGCTGATGGCTCAGAGCCTGGAGCCTGTTTCTGATTCTGTGTCTCCCTCTCTCTCTGCCCCTCCCCTGTTCATGCTGTGTCTCTGTCCCAAAAATAAATAAACATTGAAAAAAAATTTTTTTAAATAAAAAAAATATTTATTTACCACTTATTAACAAGAATTAAAATGAAAATGAGACCCTTTAATTGAACAAATATTAGGGACACGTGGATATATGAATTATTTATATGGAGCACTGGATCCATAACATTCCTTCTTTGGGTTATAAAAACAAAAATAAGTCCAATGTTACTCCATTCATAAATATTTCATTCATTAATAATATAAATGAGTATTATTTTTTCTTCTTTCATGATATTGGGAGTAGAACATCATACTACTAAATGAATAATCAATGAAAATCATAAACATTAGGATAAAATTCAGCATTGTGATTAAATTCACTAAAACCAATGATACCGATTTTATGCTACATACTAATTAGCGATAAATTATTACTAAACTTGTTTAAATAAAAACACACTTATATGTCCAAAACAAGAATTTCTGATCTCATCATCGTGAAGTACTTTTTTGTGTCTAATCACACAGAATCAGGTTTGCATAAAACAACTTTATATTTTCATTATAAAAATATAAAATTATTGTTGTTCATTTTTTTCTGTCTCTAATCTAAATAAATTTAATCATAATATTTCATGAACTTTAGCCTTTATAAGAAGTAGATTGAAAGGTAATGAACCTGGGTGTGTGTCGTTTTGCTTTCAATGAAAGCCATATCTCACTTACGTATATTGGCACAAAATTATTTTTAAAAGAAAAACATTATTTGTACAATATTTGTTTACCTATATCCAAGTGTATGCATCTCTAATATATCATTATTGAGTAAAAATCATCAAACAGGATGAAAATATGAACACACAGGAAAAAAACAAATCCGGCCATAGTGACAGATGTGTTAATTAAAACAAATCAATATAATGGTCTCAGGCTTGACACACGCATGTATCTGAAATGTAAGCAGACACTTGGGGTTAACTTGATCTAGATATCTGACTCCAAGGACACTTACACTTTCCACAAGAAGACTATGTAGCTTTCAGCTTCAAAACACTGTAACTGTACATATTAGGGGAAAACAACAAGAGACCATTTTTAGTTTTTTCTTTACGACTTAACATATGCAGTGAAGTTATTTTGAATTTAGAGGCAATGTGGTAGCTTACTAGCTATCTGATTATACAACCAAATAATCTTGACACCATGAAGAAGTAAATATGTCATATTTTCAATTTAGTTAGCTTGCCTTAGGTTCAGTGACTTTTACTACAGAGACCAATGGGGCCACTGAACGGCCATGACGTCAGCCCCAAAAGGCTGGAAGATGCAAAGCAGGAGTGTAGAGGGTTGCTGCCTGTGGTGTAAACTTTACACTACATCAGAGGGAGCCAGCAAATCTATCTTCCTACTCCATATTCACCTCACACTGGTTTACCCCGATTATTTGGAGATACAAGAGTTCTTTAAGCTTCTCTGATGACATTCAAAGAGAAAAGCAATGAGTTACTCTTATTATAAATATGTGTCTGTCTTATGAATATAGGGAAAGAAAAAAAGAGAGAGAGAGAAGCAAACCCAAGAGACTCTTAACTAGAGAGAACAAACGGAGGGTGGATGGAGGGGAAGTGGGGGCAGGGACGGGCTAAACAGGTGATGGCCATTAAGGAGGGTGCTCATTGTCATGGGCACTGGGTGTTATACGTCAGTAATGAATCACGAAATTCTACACCTGAAACCAATTTTACCATATATGTTAACTAACTAGAATCTAAATAATAACTTGAAAATAAAAAAAAATAATAAATTCATTTAGTGGAAATAAACCAATAAATCTATGTCTACTTTGGGCATCCTCTCGTATTTGAACCCCAGTATTTTCTTTCATTTCAAAATTTTGATCACTCCTGTTTCTCCAGAAGTAATAATGCTAGCCTAGAATAGTATTCGTCCAAAGATTTTTTGGCCATGGTTGAGAATCTGGGAACCTGGGCAAATGCATTTTCAAAATGGAAGTACATATTAATTTTTAATGAAAAAGCTATTATATAGCTGTATGGTATAATGCATATGAGAATAAAAAATTAACGAGAGAGGTTTCTGAACTTGAAAATAGCCAAAGATTTAAGAAGATAGTAAGGAATTAGAGCTTAAAGGTTGAGATATTAAAAGGTTGTTGAATTCTAATATAGGTTTCAAGAGCCAACTGGTATGGGGTAGAGGAACTTTTACAAGTTAGGGAAATGCATACACTCCTTTAGAAAAAAAAACAGTGCTAAATATTGTCTATGAGTGCTAAAGAACACAAAGTTAAGAAAGACACATAAAAACAAACCAAGTCAAATGTGATTCTTGAAATAAATTATATGGGCAGAAAGCACTTAGAAGCATAGCAGAATGAGCAGGTAACATTTCGGGGGAAGTCAGAAAAGCCATGACCATAATGGAATGTACCAGAGATATGAAGAAAAATGAGAGGATTGCCTTAGTCAGTCCGGGCTACCTAACAAAATGCCATAGATTGGGTGGCTTGAAAAACAGAAATTCATTTCCTCACAGTTATGGAGGCTAGAAGTGTGAGACCAGTGTGCCAGCTTGATCAGATTCTGATGAGAACCCTCTTCATGGTTTGCAGAAAAGTAACCTTCTTCTATGTCCTCAAAGGGAGGGAAACTCTCTGGTGTCTCTAATCCCACCTTGAGAGTCCTAGCCTTATGATTTCATCCAAACCTTATTACTTCCCACAGGTAAATGTTATAAATAAGTCCAACGAAATATTTGCAATGTATCTACAAAGAAAGAAAGGTATGTGACAGAGACTAAATAAGGCATTAATTAATAAAAGGTGATATCATGTCCAAGCTTTGTAAAGGTCAATTTTATAAATATGTCGATTTCCCCCCAATTTTTCTTGCATCCAATGCAATTCTAATCAATCACAGTAGTTTTATTTTTTTTGTCTTTATATTGTGAAGCTGTATATATGAAAATTTATGAATTGTTTGGGAAATATCTATGAAAATGCGATGGCTCAAAAGGTAATGAAGACAATCATGAAAAAGAAGTACCAAGTTAGAGGATTGTCATTACTATCTGTCAAACCCATTATAAAGTTACAGTAATTAGCAGTGTTACTACAACTGGGACACACAAGTAGACTGCTGGAATATTATAGAATCAATAAACAGATGCAAACATATATCACTGCAAGATTTTTTACACAAAGGTGATACTAAGGTATAGTCAGAGAGAGGTGTTTTTTTCAATTGATTGAATTGATTGAATTGGTCAGATTATGAAAGAAAACATCCTGACTCATCTCCTTCCATATACAAAAATCGATTTCATACAGATTGTAAAACATATTCTTTACCTTGGTGTAGACATAAAACCACTAAACAAAGTCAAAAAGATTGACAACCTAGACTTTCACCATTAAAAAATTTGTCATTCTAAAAAGACACCAAGACACCATTAAGAGAGTGAAAATGCAACCAACCAAATGGAATAAAATATTGCAACACATGTAGCTGACAAAAGAGTATACAGAGAGTATAAAGTTACTTCAGACATCAATTAACATAAGACTGACAATGAAATAAAAATGTTAAAGGGATCTTCAAAAAGAGGCTATCCTAGTGCCCAATATATGTATGTGAAAGGGTGATTTTTATCCAAGAAACGAAAAAGAAAACGCACATCAGTAGACAACTACCCATAGACTAGGATAAATAACATTTTAAAAGGATGGCAATAGGAAGTTTAGCAAGGCTGTGGGACATCTGCAGTACTCATGGGCTAACAGAGTGTGTGAATTGGTACAATTGCATAGAGAAAAATTCTAGCTAAACCTACTTAGGTATGTTCAAAACCTGTGATCCTGAACTCCCTTTTGTAGGTATATACAGCTGGGAGAAAAGTGAATTATATTTCTTGCAAAGGAGTTTTTAAGGATGGGATGCACCGTGTATTCTATTACAGCGTGAGGTTATCTTTACCATGTTATCCATTACTTATAATATTTGATGACCTTTATCATGTAATCATTGTTCTATTTTTATTTGAAATGTTTTATTAAAATGCCTATAGAATTTGTTAATTCAATATCTATTTAGTTAGTCCTTAAAAATATTCTATCCACATGGTACATTATGTTATGTGATTAATTTTGCTGTACCATTTTAAATTCCTGAAATAAACCTTGTTTTACTATGACACTTTGTTCTTTCTCTCTGTTGTTTAATTGTTTTTACTGCTATTTATTTAGGATCTTCATGACTATTGGTATAAGGAAAATTGGTCGACAATTTTTTTTGTTTATTGTTGTTCACTTACTTTTTTTGACTTTGGGACTGAAACTATGTTTGCCACATGAAATGAATATAGAGACCATTTTTATAAATTATGCAGTATTGATGAGGCAGTTTTGTTGCTCCTATGACCATGAAACCATACAATATAAGTGCTGAAAAGTAACATACAGATAATCTTAAAATCCTGCCAAGAAATGAGCATATTAAGAACTATATCATTTAGTGATTTGGGTATTTTTTCCCCTATATTAATACTTAACCTTATTTTCATTTCTGGAATCTTAAGTTCCTCAAATAGAGGGTGTGTGTTTTTCACACACACCATATAATTTGAAACAGTAATATTCATGTATTGAATTGAATTAAAAGGAATTTAAATAAAAAACATTGCTTTCACCACCACACATACACATATAAATATTTTCTTGGTTACACCATTTCTCTAATTCCTTAAGATGATTCATAATATGAAATTATTTGAGAATATTTGTGCATATTTACAAGGTAGCTTCCATATGTGGAGTCATAGGCCACTCAATCTCTGTCATACATCATCTGCAGATTTATCACTTTTTATCCAGTAGTATTAATTTGGACTTTTTGGCTATTCATCATGGGAAATTAAAAGCAAGCTATCTACTACCCCTAGTTACTGAGAAGGAAGAATCATGAAGGAAGCTCTGTGTACAGCCTCATTCAAAATATCATATTGAAACGACTCCCTTGCCAGGTGTACTTCATGATTAAAATAAAAGGTGACATATCCAGCCATTCAGCTGAAATCAAATATTTGAAAACTAATGACTCTCACTGACCTTGTCATTGTTCTCCTGTAGCCAGCTACATTTGATGGTAATCAGTTTAAGCATAATTTATTATACATTATCAAACTTCAATCATTCTTAGAGGATTCATAAAATTCATTAAACCTCACTAAAGTTTCCAGGAAGTGCTGGATTAACATACTAAGTGTAGTGATAGAAATACATTTCTTATAATACTAACATAATTTGTATGGTTTTCTAAGTCAGTACTGTGTTCATATGTTTTGTTTGATTCAATGTCCTCTCCAAATGTCAACTTGTCTAACAAATTATCATAATATTTTGAAAAAATACTGTATTCTCCTTATTGTAAATTGGCACTGATAATTAGTATGAAACATAAAATAATTGCTTTTGGTAATTTTAAACTATCGCTGGATTTGTTTTTAATTCCATTTAAAAAAACAAAATCCACCTAATATCAAATTAAGTCATACCTAAAATATATTCTTTTGTATTATAGGAATAAAAATTTAGCATATAGGAGTAGAGTTATATAATTCTATGTAATTGGTGTGTGTATGTGTGTGTGTGTGTGTGTGTGTGTGTGTGTGTATATGACCTCTGTGTTACCGTGATTTAAAATGTTCTTTTAAAAGAGATTAATGCCCAAAATAATCTGTGCTATTTGATTTTATTTTCAAATTGGTTAATTTACATTTTAAAAGAGACTAATGAAAATAAGCTTTCAAATGTATCCAATTTGGGGCTAAATGGTAAAGATACTTCAATCGAGCTCAGAGCTTCTAATTGAGGTAATTCTATAATGAGGGGATATAGTGTCATTGAATACTTGCAACTGTGAATACTGTATAATTGGCAAATGAACAACCAACATTTCAGAACTAATACTTGAAAGCTTTTAAAGCAGATAGCTGATAACTTTATTGTTCAGGACCAGCAGGTGTTCTCACAAATTACCTTAATTAATTTGCTTTAAAGAAGTGCAACAGAACTTGGTGTTCAATATATCTATGATGCATGCAGTTCCTTTTATAAAAGTGAAGCAATGGTAATTTCCTTTTTGTTTTCTGGTACTTACTAGTTACCGTGTAATTATTATTTTTACTTATAAGGAAATGTGTAAAATATATATTTTAATTCAAGGCACGTTTCCAAAATCTTACATAGCCTAAGCAATTAGAATTTAAATTTTAATTTCTTAATAAGAAAAGTGACACCTGTAAAAGATGTTTTTGAGTAGTGTTTATTAGTGATTATTCACAGTTTGCTTTCTATGTGTAACCTAGGCCATTGTATATAGTTAAATTTATCCACTGTTTTATTGAAACATGGGAACATTAATCAAATGGCATTTTCCTTTTTATGTGTGACAGTTACATCATTTTACACAAATGTTCTAATGCTTATTTCTACTTTGAAGAACATATAGAGGCAAAGTGCGAAATCCTAACAAGATCTATAAAATCACTTAAGCTTTTTCATGTGTATTGTATATATTGTTGTCAAGTTTATGATAAATGTCATGTGAAAGTTACATCAATTTTTTTCCTGTCAAACGAACTTTCAGTCCATCCCAGGATGGACTCTGATGCTAGGATTTTATGTGAATTTAAGCTACCATACTCTATTTATTTTAGTTCCAATAATTATAATAAACAACTATTATTAACCCATACCTATTTATGTTTAATCATCAGAATTAAAATGTCTCCTAATTTTAAGAAAATGGATTTTTCTCTTTGCCAATTTTTCAACAAAATTGTTTTAACAAAAATGTTTAACAATAAAATTTAACAAAAATGCTACCATAACATATATTTTATACACTATGCAATCTGCCATAAGGATGTTTTATCGTTTGATTTAATGTTTATTTTAGTGTTCAATTTTCTAAATTCAAAGGAAAATTGTTTATTTTCACCTCCAAAACGCCATCAAATGCCTTACTTGATATAAACTTCGCTTCAATCCTTCATCTACAGTAGTCACCTCAAGTGCGATGATTTTGAGTTAGGAAAATTCAAGGCAGGTAAAAAAATTGTAAAATATATGTACGTGATTTATTACAAGAACAAAATTAAGATATTACACAAGACATACAGATTCACTATATCTCTCCAAACTTTAAACCTTACAGTTAAAATGAAAACACACCCTGAATAGTGGACTGACGTGCGCCATATAGGTTTGATGAGGTTTGAAATTGGCAAATAGAAGTTCATCTTTATGCTAGAAATTGAATTGCAGACATGAATTATTGCATATTACTCTTTTATTTTATTCAAATGTAGTCTTTTTTTTTTTCTGTTAAGATAACATTTTATTACAAAAATACATTACTTATTAGGAAAAAAGAAACACATAATTTAGAAGATAATGTAAGATTTCAAAGACACTTACCAATGTTTTTAATTTTCTAAATGTTCCATATCAAAAATGAATTCTAAGAATCTTTTAGTCTATCTTGAATATATTAAATTGATTTTTGATTTGCAGACATGTTTGTATAAAGCAATACATCTGTTGTAAGGTTGTTTATTGTCTACCCTGAAATTAAACTATTTATACATGTAGCTACATTAGCATCTGCACGAGGTAACTCCAAAAAAAAAAAAAAAACACCATCCGATTTTAGTGTTATTATTAGCAAGTGATATAACCAAAGAAGTTAAAGAGAAGTGTAAGAATTCACTTTTATTTATCTTCTTTAATTTACATGTCACTTATTAAAAAATGAGTATGAAAACAATATGCATGCTATATAAATTTAGAAGCTCTTAACTGACATCAATTCAAAATGAGGAGTTATTAATAAGAAAAAGAAGAGCCTTTTGAAAACCATTTTACGAGTTCCAGAACCTAACATTAAGAAAAATAAAAAATAAAAAGACTTTGCCTTCCTTCTTAAATCAAAACTGTGTAAAAACAAAGACAGAGGGATAGATGACAAACTACATTTGAAAGAAACAAAGAGAAAACTCCAGGAAATCTGTTTCAAGTGCATAAGTCAAGTGCCATGCATGGTAGCAGGTGCAGTGGAGGGAACACGTGGTGGGGGGTAGGGGGGAAGGAAGAACTTTCATGTTGTGTCTTCCTGAGAGGAGCTAATGGAAACCAACTTGTCCATTGGAGGATCCTTTTCAAGGCTGTCTCTATCGAAAGATCCAAAGAAAAAAGTCTTATCACAGAGCTGCTTACTACCTAATTAAACTTCTGTGTCACAGGGAGGTCTATGAGTCTTCTCTGTCCTGAGCTTTATTCCTTCCTGTCCACCTAAACTCATGAGAAGGAATAAAAATTATGGTCTAGGCTTTAGGCGCTCCAATGGCACATTTCACCATTAAAATGAAGGGTATCCCCAGGGTAATGTAAAACAAATAACTAGATATCTTAGGAGCATAAAGGATGGAGATGAAGGAAAAAACACCAAACCATATTCTTTGGGAAGCAGATGAATTGGAACAGATAGACCATTTTATTTAAATTCATATAAAAATATCATTAAAGATATAAAAATGGATTTTGGTATGTAACACAAGATTTTTATTTTTTTTAATTTTTTTTTTAACATTTATTTATTTTTGAGACAGAGAGAGACAGAGCACGAAAGGGGGAGGGTCAGAGAGAGGGAGACACAGAATCTGAAACAGGCTCTAGGCTCTGAGCTGTCAGCACAGAGCCCGATGCGGAGCTCGAACCCACGGACCGCAAGATCATGACCTGAGCCGAAGTTGGCCGCTTAACCCACTGAGCCACCCAGGCGCCCCGTAATGCAAGATTTTTTTGTTTTTAATTTTTTTTAACGTTTATTCATTTTTTGAGACAGAGAGAGACAGAGCATGAACGGAGGAGGGTCAGAGAGAGGGAGACACAGAATCTGAAACAGGCTCCAGGCTCTGAGCTGTCAGCACAGAGCCTGACGTGGGGCTCGAACCCACGGACGGCGAGATCATGACCTGAGCCGAAGTCGGCCGCTTAACCGACTGAGCCACCCAGGCGCCCCAGGATTTTAAAAATTAGCATATAATATTCCTAAAGAGATGGATAAACGTTTTGGTTAAAGAAATAATAGAATAGAAATAGGTCAATATGAAGGGGAAAAAGAGAGAAAATATTTGAAATAATAATAGAAATACATGATTACATTAAATGATTCATCGCCAAAGACAAAATATGAGACTTAAAATATTTTGTCCTTTTCTTTCTTTCTTTCTTTCTTTCTTTCTTTCTTTCTCTTTCTTTCTCTCTTTCTTTCTCTTTCTCTTTCTCTCTCTCTTTCTTTCTTTCTCTCTTTCTTTCTTGTTGTAGCCATCCTAACAGATATGAGGGAGTATCTTATTGTGGCATTAATTTACATCTCCTTAATGATTAGTGAGATTGAGTATCTTTCCATGTGACCAGAAAAATCTTCAGGCATGTTCATAAAGCAAAAGCATGAAATCGCTTTTTGCAGTAGCAAACTATCAGATGGAATCTTTGCTCCCATCATTGTGCACTGAATATGTAAAACATGGTGGATGTGCACTATGGTTAATCATAGCACGTAGTAGCTGTGTACACACAAAACATAGATTTTTGACAGAGTACTAAGAGTAGTAAGATACAAAATTATAACAATAGCGTAAGGCCATTCATGAAAATTAAAATATACAAATACTTAAATGAAAATACATGTGAGTAAGAGTATTACACCAAACGCATTCGATTATTTGTTAAAGAAAATGAGGATGAGATCGGTGAATTAAATACAACAAAAAAACAGCAAAGAAAAAGAAAGGGAGGAAGGGATAGAGAAAGGGAGAGACGAGAAAGAAAAGGAATAAAAGAATCATGGAAGCAAGGACTGAGGAAAGAAAGGTAGAAAAGAAGAGGTGAAAAACAGATAAAATCTCTGGATAAATGCATTTGAAAGCCCAATGATAATTTATTGTTATTATATTGCATTCTATGACAAAAACCTTCATCTACTAAGAGAATAAGTTTATGTCAGTACTGTGTAAGAACAAACCGATATGAAGTGAAGTATTCCTTTGGTGAAAAATGTAAAATGTGACTTGAGGACCTTTTATTGAGGCATTCATTCAATAGAGAATATTTATAGTCAAAAATTGCAAAGTATACATAGAATATTAAGTTACACACTTGCTCATTTGTCTTCTCTGCTTTGCAGTCATTACTGATACATACCAGCGAGCAAACACTGTTTATCAGTGACATAGTTTAAACAACAAGAGTTTACACACACTGCGACAAGTAGAGAAGGGATGCCTACACAGAGGAATTGTATGAATAAATACAGGTGTAGGCAATCGAAGGAGTCCAGAATAATGAAAATCCACTCTCTGCCTTCTTTCCAGCTAAGCTGTCCTCCCGTGGCTCACGATGTGCCTCTTTTGGAGGCAGGCGGGAGGGTATCCCTCCACCCAACTCCTCTCCCTCGGCCTCCCTCCACACACCATGCACATGACACCACCTGTCTACATGGGGGAACTTCCATCCGTTCCGGTGAACGCAGACTATTGCTCTCAATTGCTTCTGTCAAGAAGACAATTGCAAGTGGTGATTTGGTGTTTAGACTTACTGATGATCAGTCAACATAACTCATCCACAAAACCTGTTTGGCTATTTCAAAAATCTCTTCGGTTTACGTTAATTCTCTTTGAAGGGGACAATGTTTAATATGACTGATGCAACATTTGTAAGAATTGCCTGTGGCAAGCAATGATTTAACGCCATCAATAACTTCTTTCTCAAAGAGAACTGGGAAAATTACAATAGGAAGTGAACTTAGCAACTTCACTAATAGCAAGCAAAGCTGCCCAGCCAGAAGCTGGCAGCATTAAGAAAGGCTGATTTATACGTGAATATGGTTTTATTCTGAAGATGAGTAGTAAAACATTCCTAATATGCCCGGAAAGGTGCAACATGAGCAGTGATATAGTAGTAGCTCAGGCAAATGACAGTGATGCTTATTTCCAGTCATTTCCTTTTAGATGACTTCTCCTTCTAGGCAGACCCTGAGGCATAGTTTTAACCATAGCCCTCACGTATCTTCAAATACATATTATTTGAAGACGGCAATTTTTCTGTGAATTCAGTCAATGTAGACAACTAACTGAGCTAATTGCCTTACTTCTCCGCTTTACTACACCTTCATAAACTTACCCTTACCCGCATCAATATGCCAATAGCTTAGTGACCTGGGCTTGAGGCATTAATGAAGCTAGGAGCATTTTGAAACTTACATGATGATTGGATGGGATTTTGGTGAAATCATCACCACCGGCAAGTGCAGGGAAATCAACGTGGTAAACCAACCAACCACTCAATCACATAAACAAACAAGTGATGAGAATCAAAGATTTTTTTAAAAAAAATGGTAGGGTGCCTTGCATGGCTCTGTCTATTAAGGGTCAAAATTTGATTTTAGTTCAGGTCATGATCTGATGGTTATGAGATCACGTGCCATGTAGGGCTCTGCACTGGGTTTGGAGCCTGCTTAAGATTCTCTGTCTCTTTCTTTCTCTCTCTTTCCCTTTACCCCTCCCCTGCTCATGCTCTCTCTCTCCTCTATCTCTCTCAAAATAAATAGTTCAAAAGGAAGGAAGGAAGGAAGGAAGGAAGGAAGGAAGGAAGGAAGGAAGGAAGAAAAAGAAAAAAAGAGAGGGAAGGGGATAGGGAGGAAGGGAGGAGAGAAAGAAAAAAGGTAGGAAGGAAATAAATAGTTTATTTGGGTGATGGGAAAAGGCTTGTGGCATGGGCTAGGCCAGGCTATATTAAAATAGTACTACACATTTTAACATTTAAAAATGATTCACATAACCCAGGCTTTCACATATACTTACTACATAGAAAATTACAAAAGATGCAAAATATGCAAGACACGATTTAAGCCCAAAGCTGCAAACAACCCATATATCCCTAAGTAGAACAATAAATCAACAAATTTTGGTTTATTAGTCTAGTCAATTTACTCATCAATAAAAAGTGGATTAAATTACTACTACATGCAACATAATGGATAAATCTCAAATGCATCGTGAGTAAAAAAAAGTCTAACACAGGAAAAACACACCCATGATCTCATTTATATGAACACTGAAGGTTGTCAAAATGAGTTTATGATGAGAGCTTGTTTCCAGTTGAAGACCTAGCTGATTGGGTCATGAGGTAACTGTTTTGGGTTAAATAACTATTCTAAATAGTGGTGGTAACATGGGTTTCTGCAACTGCCAAAGTTAATCAAGTTGAAGATTTAAGGTCTATGTATTTTATCCCATGAAAATTATACCTCAATAAAAATAATTTATTTCATGAGTTATACATGAATTTACCTAACTTTAATGTAATTTTTAAAATCTAAATAAAAATTCATGGGCCACTGCTTTTATATATTACTGTTGCTTTATAAATGCATAATAAATGTATTATTTTAGTTAACAATGATCGTAGGAGGTGAGATCTGTCTCCAAAGAATGTGTATTTCATGCTGATGCTTCTGTTTACATATTGGAAATTGTTGTTCCTATTGTTGACATTCCAAGGTAAATATTTTCACTGATGCGGCTGTTGGCTTAGCCATGCAGAACCAGCACATTTGCATGTATTATTCAAATGAGATTTTGAAACATTTCTGGCTCCTGTTTTTCATATAAAATTGGCATTTTACAGTAATTATGCAAATACAGTTTTCTAATGAGAGTTCTTCTTTTTGTTTATTCTTTAAGGAATTTTATGATCAATTCCAATTCAGGCTAATCCTTTTAATTGAGGAAAAAACTGGATGCATTACTTCCTAGAATATTTGAACATGTACAGAATTAACTTCTATATTGCAATTGTGTTTAGTTTAACCTCTGTGAGTTAATTTTTTCCCACAATGTGTTTAATTAAACACTGTTCACACTTTTTATACTAGTTCTAAATCACATACACACAAATTAAAATTATCTACTTACTAAATGACAAAACATGTTCAGTCATATTACTTTGCCAGTTCATATTATTGTGAATAATAGAATCTGTAATTACTAGTCTCAACACAGAATATTCTACCATGCAAAGGTAGTATAGGCAATTTATCAAAATCCTTTTGAAAATCTCATGGCATTACTGTGTTCAGCAATATGAGACAATTGTTATTCTGGAAAAAAATCTCATATTAAAAGTTGGGATATTACAGAAAAAAATAAAGCCAATGTAACCTAAAGCATGCTCTACAACTCTTTCAAGAATGTAGTTATAAAAAACCTTGTGTTTCAAGATAACAAAGTTTGAGGCTTTTAGGGATATTAGAACTGAGGCTAGCCAAGATATATATGAAAAAAAATATTTCAAACACATAGGAAGAGTGGTGGGAGAACAAAAGAACAGTTAGCAAAAAAAGAAAAGAAAAGAAAACAAAAAAAACAAAATGAATTCCAGGAAATTCAGACATTTGAATTTTAATTAAAATAAAAATTACTAAAGAGCCAATAAATTTTTTTTTTAATCTGAGAATAAAATAAAATGGTGTCAAAAACACCTGGTAAATTTCAACATACAGTGAATGGAAAATCTCTTTATGAGGATTGTAATTGGAGTTAAGTACTCAGTTGGATGTGTTAAACAGTAATCTGAAAAAAAATTCTTTAGGAAGAGAATGAATTTATTTAAAGTGTTCTGAATTCCAAGTGCTATATGGGTGGAGTCTTGGTATATTAATTTCCTTCTTATTTTATTCACTTAAGTATGAGAATTAATATTTTATAGTGTAGTATTTCTCATCTTTTATGGTAACTATGCATAATTAAAATCAATCATAAAACTTTCTAGCCAGGAGAGAGAAAAAACAGTGGAATCATAACACTTGATGTATCTGGCAGAAGAAATCAAAGGAGAGAACAAGAACATAGAAATGTCATGTTGGATTTTGGAAGTGGAATCACCAGCTCCTGCCCCTGCATTTGTGTGGACAAAGAAAAGAGCCCAATGTCTCTATATTTTTAAAATATTTTTAAAATATTCATTCATTTTTGAAAGAGAGAGAGCAGAGTGTGAGTGGGGGAGAGGCAGAGAGGGAGACACAGAATCCGCAGCAGGCTCTGACCTGTCAGCACGGAGCCCCACAAGGGGCTTGAATTCACAAACCATGAGATCATGACCTAAGCTGAAGTCAATTGCTTAATCAACTGAACCACCCAGGCACCCCAGGGCCCTGATGTCTCTAAACGAAACCACTATCTTGCTGTTTAACTTGCCCTCCACTCTCTCCATCTCTCCAACCCTCATCTTTTCTCTGTTGCCATTCACTGCCATTTTCTTCCATCTCTCTCCTACCTCCATCCTCAGACAAAAAGAGGGAAGTCATAAGTTGCCATTTACTACCATGCTTTTTCCTTCCCCATTCTTCTTCCACCCTCAGGGAAAAGAATGAGATCATAAAGAAAATACCCTGCAGAAATCAATAGTATCACCATTTGCAATATAACATGGCTGTGGTTAAAAGAGAGAAAGATAATGTAGTGTTTCCCCCTCTCAGGTCAAATGAATACTAGATGATGAAAGAGTAGATGCTTCCAGCAAAACACACAGAAATTCTGCTAAAGAAAGAATTGGAGAAATAAGGTGCTGAAGAATAGTGTCAGAAAACACTATCAGACACTTTTTCAAGAAAAAACTTACAGAGAAATTTTAATATTTAATTTATATTCTGAAATGAAAAATTATGTAATAAGTTTGAATCATTTTTAAATAGAACAACAAAAGTTTTCCCTTCATGCTTTTTGAATGAAACTATTTTTAGGGTTTTTTTTTATTATTAAAAATACATCATAAATTTCAATTATATTCAGAAGAAAAACAAAGATCAGGGCACCTGGGTGGCTCAGTTGGTTAAGCCTCTGACTTCAGCTCAGGTCATGATCTCACAGTCCTGAGTTCAACTCCCGCATCAAGCTCTCTGCTGTTGGGGCAAAGCCTGAGTCCAATCCTCTCTCTCTCTCTCTCTCTCTCTCTCTCTGTGTGTGTGTCCCTTCCCCACTTTCTCCCTCTCTCTCTCAAAAATAAATAAACATTAAAAAAGAAGGAAAACAAAAAATAAAGCAAATAATAAATGGGAAGAATAGAATTCAAACTTGTTAGTCACCATACAAGAGTTGGAAGAATTAAACTTGTCACATAAAGTTATCATGGGGTTACTTTGTAAAAGGTCAACGTTATGCAGTTTACAAAAGACTTGTCTAAAATATAAAACCTGGTTAGAAATATTTTATTTATTTATTTATTTATTTATTTACTTATTTATTTATTTTAAATTTCGGTTAGTTAAGATGCAGTGTAATATTAGTTTCAGTTGTACAATTAAGTGATTCAACAGTTACATACTCCGGGTGCTCATCATGATAAGTGCACTCCTTAATCCCCATCACCTATTTCACCCATCCCTCCCACTCACCTCCCCTCTGGTAACCATTAGTTGTTCTCTATAGTTAAGAGTCTGTTTCTTGGTTATCTTCTCTTTCTCTCCACCCATGATCATTTGCTTTGTTTCTTAAATATTAAAAATAAATTTACACCTGGCAAACACTAACACCAAGCGAAACCAAGCAAAATAGACATGAAGGCAGAATATATCATTAGATATATAGAGGCTATATACACTTTGAAGAACAATTTAATTCACCAACCATAAATATAACAATACTAAACTTATCTGCACAAAAAACATAGCTCAATGTTGCACAAAGCAAATAACTAATAGAAGTGATGCAGAAGTTGACATTTTCGAAATCACTGGAGTAGTTTTAAGGACTTTCTCTCAGTAGTTTCTGGATTAAGCAGACAAAAATGGGAGAACGTTCAGTGACAATTTGAATGGAAAAAATAACATTTTTATATCTAATACCAATACATGTATAGTTCTGGTACTATGAATTCCTAGTGTCCTAAAAATGAGTATGAATCTTTTACTAACAAATACCAAATTTTACAACAGAAAAAAATATGTGCAAAACTTATAAGGAGAAAGCTTATACATATACATATATATATGTATACTGTATACTATATATATATATACTATATATACTAAATATACATTTAAATAAATGTATACTACATTCATGCATAGTTTTTCTACTAAACATAATTTTCTTCCAAAACAAACCATAAATTCATGCAATATTTACCATAATTGTAACAGGATTTTTCATTGGATCTTACAAAATTCATTATATTTTTCTTTTATACTGCAAACCATTTTGCCAAAAATAGTCAATTTTGAAATTAAAGAAAAATAAGAAAGGAAGAGAAAAAAGGGAAGGGGTGTGGAGGAGGAGGAATAGGAGGTAGAGAAGAGTAAAAGAAGAAGAGGTAGAAGTGAAGGAAAGAAGAAAAAGAAGGAAGAGAAGGTATAGAAGGAGAAGAAGGGGGACAAAGAGGGGAAGAAAGAGAAGGAAAATATAACAGTATGTGCTGGAAACATGTTCAAAAACTGTTTGTAATAGCTAAAAACTGGAGCCGACTCAAATGTCCAACAACAAGAGACAGACATGTGTATGGAGAGGGAGAGGGTGCCGGAGCCTGCTTGGGATTCTCTCTCTCTGCCTCTCCCTCTCTCTCTGCCTCTCCCCTGCTTGCATGCTCTGTTACTCTCTCACACTAAATAAATAAATAAATAAATAAATAAATAAAATTGAAAAATTGAGCCTATCTAATAATTTTAATAGAATGTAGTATTACCTCAGTTTGTGAAAGAAAAATAAATTCCCTAATGTTTCAAGTAATCAAAAACTCATCACACACACACATATGCACACACCACTCTTATGGATCAATTAGATAACAAAATATTTAAAGCTGTCACCAGAGGAAATATATATAAAAAAACAATTAACAAAATAGGAAATATGCTTATAAGTAAACATATGAAATGATGCAGAACAAAAGCCTACATTTTTTCAGGAAAAGGTAAAATAAAAGTACAGTTAGGTATAATTTCACAAACTTCAGATGGACAAACTATTTGATATCTGACAATATCAAAATAGCATAAAGTTAGAGAATAATAGAATATCTTATTTAATTCTGGTATTAATATGCACAGAACCAGGGGTGCCTGGGTGGCTCAGTCCATTAAGTTTCCAACTTTGGTTCAGGTCATGATCTGGCGGTTTGTGAGTTTGAGCCCCGTGCGGGGCTCCATGCTGACAGTGTGGAGCCTGCTTGGGATTCTCTCTTCCGTTCTCTTTCTCTGCCCTTCCCACACTCCCCCTTTTTTTCTCTCTCACAAAATAAATAAACTTAAAAAAAATATGCACAGAACCTAAAGTGCCTAAGAAATGCCTAAAACATGATGTAGCAATTTTACTACCAAATACACACCCTCATGAAACTTATTCATACATACTCATGGAGACCTGTTCAAAATTATTAATAGATGTGATGCTTATGATAGCCATGGCATAGAAGCAACTTAAATGTCAAATAGCAAGATATTGAATATGTACATTTTGGAAGCACAAATGCAATGTATATAAGGGGCATTATTAAAAGTAGGATAATAGAAATTATATAATATTAAGATATCACAGGTGACACTATATTTTGTTCAGAGAGAGAGAGAGAGAGAGAAAGTGAAAGAGAGAGTTTAAACTAATTCATGAAAATAATAGGTAACAAATCTAGGATAATGATGGCCTCTAGAAGGAATTCTTTCAGGAAAGGAAGCAGAGTTTTTTAATGTTTTATTTTTTAAGCTTGGATGTGTTTGTTCTATTACTCATTGTAACGTTACTATGGTAGAAATAATTGAATAAGTTTTTAGTTGGCATTCACTGGTTACTGTTCTTGTCTGTATCCTATTTAATCTTTTCATTAAAAATATTTACGTATTTTACACTACATAATTTTCCACATATTACTTTTCATAAAAGTAATTTTACTAAATCAAACCAAATCACAATGCTTATCATGGTTATATTACAGAAATGACAGAGGAATAAAAACTAACAGTTTCTTAAATATTTCCATCAATTGTCCTATAATAAAGTTGACAAATGTGACTCCTGGTAATTATATATATTTTTAAATGCTTTAATTTTTTTTAACATCCCACCACCTGTGAATTCATGCCATGGCTAAAAAGGGAGTGTTTTTTTGTAATTCTGACTAAACTGTTAATGTTTGACTAGAATATTGTGTTAAAATGGAATAATACAGAGACAAAAATGTTTACTTTGTTTTCTTATAAATATCCATTTTGATTCATGGATATGTCTGTTATCTATTTTTTCCACTCAACTGAACATCTGTTTTCCTAAGCCTCTTTTTTCTCTAATAAGGATTCTGAACTTGGAAAGCAATCTCAGAATGAAGCACCAACTGTTCTTAAGACAGTCAGGCCTATTTTGGATAACCTCTGGGACATGAGGGCATGTGAAGCTTTTTCCAGGCTGCAAACAGCAGACAAGTTGACAGACGTTGGTGTTGTTCCTTAGATTACTCCTAAAGATCATACGCCCCAAAGATGCCAGTCTACATTTTCTCTAAAAGACTGGCAGTGAGACAAAAAAAAAAAAAAACGAAGTGAGCATATTCGGGGTCGTATATTCACTGCCTAGGATGTCTGTAAGACAAAGATATGAACCACGGACTATTTTTTAATGTAAAATATATCACAAACTGCTTTATACCTCCTCAGAAGGCAGTAATTTGGAATCATCTATTCAGTGAATATTAATTATTCATTAAATTCACGGAGATTGATAGGAATATCAAAAGAGAGAATGTGCACATCGCTCTCTTAGTTACTGTTTTAAGGTTCACTTTCTCTACCTGTATCACTGGTAATTGTGATCACTGTATCACTGGTTAATTGATATTCTTTTAATGTAATTAAAGAACATTATTTGAAACAGAAGTTGTAATAAGGACTAATCCATTTTTCTAATATACACTGAGCGTTTGATGAAATTTAGATTAATTCTTTTAAAAAATGAATTCTGTGCATATTCATAGTCATAATTAAGGAAATTGTTACTAATATTACTCTTTGGAAAATATTGCAGACACACCTAAAAACTTTTTTTTTCTAATGTTTATTCTTATGTTTGAGAGACAGAGAGAGACAGAGTGCAAGTGAGGCAGGGGCAGAGAGAGACGAATCCAAAGCAGGCTCCAGGCTCTGAGCTGTCGGCACAGAGCCCGACATGGGGCTGGAACTCACGAACCCTGAGATCATGACCTGGGCGGAAGTTGGACTTTTAACCTACTGAGTACCCAGGCTCCCCCAGATACATTTTAAAACCATAAATCAAAAAGTTCAGTTAATTAAGTCAGTGGGATGTTACAGGTAGCAACATGTTTTGTAGAAACTGTTGTTAAAGAAAGAGTTTTGTAGAATTAAATGGAAAATAATGGAAATCTGCCTGAGTGATATTCCCAATTGTTTTGATGTTTAAATGCTTATCTTTTGGTGAGGACATACAATGCAGTGTTACACCTTAGTAACATTTTACAACTTACAAAATCTCTCAAAGTATTTAAATCTCTTAACAGCCTTAACAGTTTATCTTTTTTTTTTTTTTGAGAGAGAGAGCTAGAGAGGGTGCAAGGAGAAAAGCAGGGCTCACCAGAAGCAAGACTCAAACCCACAAGCCGTGAGATCATGACTTGAGCTGAAATCCTATGGTTAACGACTAAGCCACCCAGGCACCGCCGCTCCTGGGAGTTTACATGGTGAATGTAAACCTTCTTCTAGTGATGAGAAAAATATGGTAATGTGGGGTGGTGAGTGAAGGAAAAATACAAGAAACTAAAAACATCTTCTGACCCTGCACCATATTTATGAGATTACAATTTCCCATCCTCCCTTACACTTAATAATGTGA
The DNA here is from genome assembly GCF_022837055.1 of Prionailurus viverrinus. NCBI lineage: Eukaryota > Metazoa > Chordata > Mammalia > Carnivora > Felidae > Prionailurus > Prionailurus viverrinus. The sequence continues at coordinate 138,953,671 of NC_062569.1, read as the reverse complement.
CAGAAGGCTCTTACCTCCTTCTAGAAGCTAACTTTTAGAAGCACATAAAAAAGGAAGATTAATGGTCAAGAATAGAATATTGAGACAGTTCCAAGAAAAAACATGTTTTCTATCAGTTAATTCGGCAAGGCAACCCATCATTGCCAGTCAAGTAAGAAGAATTCAGCTGCACTGTGGGCTATAACACACAAGTAATTATTTTTATTTTTTGATACTTTACCTCATTATGTTTTGTTGTTAAAATACTTATATTTATATGAAATATCAATCATTACTAAATGTTGAAAGAATAAATAGAAAACAGGAAATATAATCGTATATTGGCAGTGATATCTGTATTATTAATGATTAGAAATGATCATTTCTTTTTTATGAGAATTTTTTCCTCTTTATATTTTATTGACAATAGATTTAGGTTTCAAGTTTGTCTTCAGTATTGGGATTTTATCACATTTAACTTTTAGAATGTTGATGGATTCTATCTAGTTTATAAGAAACAAATTTGGAATTTTTTCAATGTCCTTACTTTATGACTATTAAAATCAGCATTCTTTAAACATCAAGAAACCAATATTCCTAACGTGTTACTTATATCTTGACAAATAATTTATTAATTTAACACATTAATATGTGTAAACACTCATTATAAGTTCATCTATTCAGATTTAAATACTTAAATAAATTTAAAAATCTAATGTATCAGATTACTTATTAAAACCCTAAGAAGCAGATAAACACAAACATCATGATTACAGACAAGATTACCTGACATTAAACCTGATTAAAAGTCCTCTCCACCGGATTCAAGTTTGTTTCTATATTGTCTTTAGGCTCCTCCTTGGAGTGACTAGAGACCCTGAATCCTTTCCTGTTTATATCTTGCCAGCCATCCCTACTAAAGTTGGCAGACATTTTATCAGGTTCTATCTTTATAGCTTTGCATGGTTGCAGTGCCCTTTCATGCTCAAAGGAAAACAAAACAAAACATCATTTCAGACCAGCCAAGCAAAGGCTTCAGGATGTGGGCTGTTGATCAAATGATCCTTAGGAAAGAAGACTTTGTTTATTTTATAAGTTTATCCAATCCTACAGGTAGGATCCATTTTTTTTTAGAATTATTTTTTTTTTCCAATCGCATACTAAAAGAAATTTGAAATTCCTGTCTTTCACAGAATTTTAGTTTCTTGAAACATCCACTCTCAAATTTAGGTAATATTTAAATTCGTGTAACTGACATTACCTAACTTATCTTGTCATTAGTATTGATTAACCTAATCTGTTACATAGTTAAACACATGCATGCATGTTTGTCTATAAATATTTGATTTAGGTTATTCATATTTATATAACATTTACATATCCAAATATGCATTATAGTATACTATAGATAATACATACATTCTATATCAGGAGTTGGCAATACACATTCATTTACATAGTGTTTGTGATGGCTTTTCTGCCAGATTGGCTGGTTGAATTGAGTAATGGTGACAGACCATATGGTCTGCAATGTCTAATATTTACTTTCTTTAACTTTACAGAAAAAGTTTGCTGACTCCAGTTCTAAATTATACAGTTATATAATATTAATATATATAATACATAAAACACATGTTTGCTCTATTACCTATCTATCATCTATCTATCTACCTATATTTTTGGTAATATATTGGGAAGTGAAATACCATATTTTCTCAATCATGCCATGATATTGCATTACTACAGCACTTCTTAATAGAAAGGGAAAGTGTACTTAGGTAAGCAAGCAAATGACTCAGGTTTGTAGGTACGGGGATGAAACTCAAAGATCATTAAGCCATTTTATTCAAAGCACAACTCAGAAAAACCTTAATTGTGAAAAAATACAATTAATCATGAAAAAATAATGTATCCAGCATACTTAACTATTCTTGGGTCACTGATTTATGTGCTCCTTTATTTTATATAGACTTGGGTTAATAATTTTAAAAATAATACTGCCACAAAACTCCACTTGCTACTACAAATGGAAAAAAAGAAGAATTAGTTGGGGAGTATAACTAAAAACTTGCAATCAAACGAGACTGTTCACAAGAAATGGCACAAAACACCAGCCTTTTAATTGTTAAAATTACCAACAGAAATTACATTTATATTTGTGGATGCAGGCAGCAAGTTTTATGGAACATCAGATTGTGTGTATACACATAAACAAAGGATTTACAGGATGCTACTGGCTGTGATATTTCAACAAACTGATCAGAATGGGCTTCTTTATTTAGAACTAGGTGGCTTTTTCTTTTCAGTCTTTGGTCTTTGGTTTTTGAGAATGTTTAAGAAAATTAGCTTGCCTGAAATGAATGTTGAGAGTAGCCCTGTAATTGTGCTGATATCACGGGTCTAACATAACCTTAGGGACTTTCGCTGGAATAATATTTTATTCCAAATTTGGTATAGCTTCTGCAACAATTGTGTGGTTCTTCACTGGGCTCCACTCCAAACACTCTGGCCCATCTTCTTCTGGGTCAATCACTGCAAAATTGACCATCAGCATTTATCAGCAGATCACAGTGACTGTACTCCGCTGTGAGTTATAGCAGAGTGGATGTTCCCTTCCAGAAAAAAAGCACAGAGAATTATAGTATGATATCCAATTCAAATCAATTAACCTTACAAAAACACTATCGATCGAGAAGAACTCTGGTGAAGACTAAGGACTTAAAAGATTCATCAAGAAACTAAGATTTATTTCCTACTAAGTTTGTAGTGCCTACATCTTTGAACTTAGTTTACTGAACGTTACTTTAAAATAGTTTAAAGAGTAGATGTTGACATGTAAACCAGAGCTTTGGAATTTTGCCACGTTAGTCATCTAGAATATTATTCAAGTTGTTAAGGTTCCCTCAGATAGCTTTTAGAAATAGCTACAGATCTTACACATAATTTGCTGACTTCTAATGGAAGTTTACATGCAATAAAATAATGTAAAGGACTATTGGATTTCCCTGCAGAAGCACTGAAAGATTATGGATGGACGATCTACAAAAAGACAAAGATTACCGCCAATGGCTGTTATTCCAACAGAATTAGTCCTGGCTGTGCTTGTAAATAACAAGATTCTCTTTCTTCATTTTATCTTAGCCAGAGTCTTACGTCTTAAACACCAACAGCACTGTTTTCTTCTTTGGTTCTCACCAAACTTTCCTGGGCTTCTTTCTTTCCTGTTTAATTCCCTGTGAGAAGCACAGGCAGTCTTGTATTCTATCTTTCACCTTATCTAATCAAGAAAACTTCTTCACATCCAACATTGGTGATTCAAGTTTCCATTGACCCTTGAACAACATGGGTTTTAACTGCATGGGTCTACTTATACGCAGATTTTTCTCTATACATACAGTGTGGTACTTTAAATGTATTTTCTCATCCTTATTTTTCTGATAACATTTTTTCTCTAGCTTATTTTAGTGTAAGAATACAGTATATAATGCATACACCAAATATGTGTTAACTACTGTTTGTTTTATTGGTATGACTTCTAGTCAACAGTAAACTATCAGTAGCTAAGTTTTTGAGGAGTCAAAAGTTATACTTGGATTTCAAATGTGTAAAGGGTTGGCGCCCCTAACCATGTTGTTTTAAGCTCAACTGTATTGATTTTTACTTATCTCCAAAACAAATGTTTACGTAGCTTAACGTGGATTGTGGCCATTGTGTAGGAAAACAGCCAAATATTCTCCAGATAACCTGGAAGTCAGGAATGATATAAGCACCTATACTTCTAACAGTCTACTTGGGCTTTATGTGAACTAGGAAAAGTTTAGAACTTCCAAAGGGAAAAAAAATAGAAACAAAATAAATTCTTTCTATAATTCCCAGTAATGATTTTGTGTATTTTATAATATGAATTAAGTTGTCAGTATAAAATTTACTTTGGAAGACTTTGCAAGAAATGAAGTAATGTTGGGTATGAAAAATTTGCTTAAATATGGAGAAAGTTTACTATGAAGACTTGACTTCATATTTCAGGTATCGGTAATCATATAAATCACCGAACACAGAACAGAATCAACACCTGAGAAAGGTCACATGATGCACGATGGAGCCATAGAGTGATTAATTCTGATTGGCATGTGAATGATTTCAGAAAGGCTGATATTTTCAAGTTTAACTCTACACTCAAAGAACAGTCTAATTCAACATTAAATTGTAAAACAACATTTCCTGCTTAAGAAATCCATTCGCTAAACGATTATTAAAAAGTGGAGAAGAATGGAATAAATACCAAACTGATTGCTAATATCAATTGTATCAGTTGTAACCATCCATATAGGTAACCGCTTCTATGCACGGACAGAATAGGCTATGCAGGGAGCTTCTAGTAAACCTGAGAAATGTTCTCTGCCCATTCTTATATCTTCTAATTCTCATAAATATCATATAGGATAGTTCTTATGAACTCTTTTTCATGTGAAGAGACTAAGTCTGCCAGAGACTAATTAAATTGCTTAAAATTTAAGCACCTCTATGAGTGAGAGAGCTGGAGTTTAAATCTAGGTTTTCTGAATTTAAAGCTGTTGATTGTTCTGTTGCGTAATTTGAATGATTAAATATACCAGAGCCATTTCTGTGTCCTGGCAAATGCAGACATGTGAAAGTCCCTGTGAATTAAATATAAGAATAAAAGTAAAGGCAAACTGCAAAGGAAGGAATCTTGTCACCTAAATCTTAGGCACCAAGTAAAAATTTTATTGGCAAACAAGATAATTGGGATGAATATAGTGGTCGAAAACAAACAGCATACTTCTCAGGTATATCAAGAACATCTGATTAAAGATAGGGTACAGATCCATAAAAGGTCAGAAAATAAGAACATTGCTGCCAGGAGCTGGCTTGAGAATCCAAGTGGGAGTAACTGATCAGAAATGAAAGTATAGGGGCGCCTGGGCGGCTTAGTCGGTTCAACTTCTGACTCTGGATATTGGCTCAGGTCGTGATCTTGTGGTTTGTAGGATTGAGCCCCGCATCGGGCTCCATGCTGACAGCAAGGAGCCTGCTTGGTATTCTCTCTATCTCTGCCTCTCCCCTGCACATGGTCTCTATCTCTCAAAATAAATAAACTTTAAAAAAAATGAAAGTATAATAAGAAAGAGTCCATCACAAAAACCAAAGGAGAAACAATCTTCAAGGGGAAGATGAGGGTGAATAAATGTCAAACACTGCAAAGGGACTGAACCGATGGGAACATGGGGAGCGGCTGTCATAGTTTAGTACATAGAAAGATTATCTTTCAGAAGTGATACTGTAGTCAGCGTGACATTTTGGGAGTTAATGAGTGACTATATGATAAGAAAGAGCAATTAAGACAGAATCATCAATGTAGAGGCAACTGGTAAACAATTTTTCCCTAAACTTTTACATTTTAATGTTTATTTTTTTGACAGAGAGAGAGAGAGAGTAGGGGAGGGGCAGAGAGAGAGGGAGAAGGAGAATCTGAAACAGGCTTCAGGTTCTAAGATGTCATCATGGAGCCTGGCTCAGGGCTCAACTCACAAATCACAAGATCATGACCTGAGCCAAAATTGGATGCTTAGCAACTGAACCACCCAGGCACCCCATTTTTCCCAAACTTTTAAATGAAATGTTCTATGACCTTTATATCACTGCATACAAAATAGCTACCAAAATACTGAATTTTCTTAAATAATCTTAGTGTGTGAGATTTGAATGTTATGTTATACTATTTGACCTTTGGGATTATTTTTTATTATATTTTTATTTTTATTTTTATTATATTTTTTAATTTTTATTATATTATATAATATATATTAAATTATATAATATTTTATTATATTCCTTATGGTACCCACTATTTCTATAAAATTAAAGGTTTTCTTTTAACCCTAATATATATATTATATATAATATATATATATATATATTATATATATATATTTTATATATATATATATAATATCGTTTAACTAAAATATAATGTTAACAACATGTTCTCACAAAATTGTTGGGGCCATCCTATGAGTGGGTCTCCTTGGACTTCTTTTTTTAATGTTTACTTATTTATTTGAGAGAGAGAGAGGGGGGGAGAGAAAGGGGCAGAGAGAGAGTCCCAAGCAGGCTCTCTACTGTTAGCACAGGGCCCAACACAGGGCTTGAACTCACGATCATGACCTGAGCCAAAATCAAGAGTCAGTCACTTAACCAACCAAGCTACCAAGGTGCCCCATCTCCTTGGACTTTTTAATTCAGACTTGTCTACACCTGAACTTATAGCAAATTCATCGATTGTATTTCAGGTTTTCCTACCATGGCACTCCTTCCTGTGGCATTCTTTTCCCCGGTAAGCCATGACTGCCTTTCTTCATGTGTTTATCTCTCTTATTATGGGGACAGCTGTTTTCTCCTCTCTCACAGACAAGGAGATGCCAGTTGTTCACTCTTTTCACCTTCTTACTTGTTGTTAGAAACATAGACAGCTTCCAAGCCCCTTGCATGCTTGATTTGTTTTTCATGTGTCAGAATATCTATTTTGGTCATAATACACATATTTTTTAAATGTGATTGTATATTGATTTTGGGTTTACTATACTATGGCTCTTTGGGCATTTCTTGTACTTTATAACATGACAAAACATCTTAAATCTTTCCTGTCCAGCGCTTGTGATTTTCTTTCTCCAAACAATGGGGTCTTGCTTATCATAAACTTAACTAGGTAGCACCCTCAACAATTATTTATCCACTTAAGTTGAGTAGATTCAGATCACATTGTAATATATTAAAATGTAGGCTAAGTAAGGACAGATTTCGTTCTTGAGATCACTATGTTGTTAATACTTAATACAGGATCTGTCACATATTAGGTACATGCTAAATATTTGTTCACTAGCCAAAGATTAGATAGCTAATCTTTTATTATCCTCATGAAAATTTCCCTTTGTGACAGAATTAGAATTTGAATGTGTGTTAATCCTATGTTTAAAATGCAACTTTATGTGTAGAATATACTGACATGGTATTTAAATAAGTATCCTCATTTAAAATACGTATTTCTCTTCTCAGTGAAGCAAAATGCCATGAAATATGTATCCAACAAAGCTGGAAACCCTTCCTTTTCTGCTCACTTCTTACATTCTTCACCCCGATGAGGCACATTCATAGCTGATCTTGTAGCTTTGGGGGGTTTGCCAAGAGTCTTGCTATTTGTGGGATTCTCAAGATACTCAAGGTCCCTCCATGAGTTGCAGTGTTTGGGTTGAAGCTGAGGGCTGTGACTCACAAACAGCTGGCATCTGGACTAATTATGATAAACCTGGTTCTTACTGATCTTAGACTCAAACTTTGGTGAATAAATTACTCTGTCTCCATGTATCCAAAGAAGGGGACAGGCAAATCTGAAAATAGGTTTCATCAAGGGGAAATTACAATAGGTGCAGATGGAGACACAAAAGCTGGAGGGGTCAGCGAAAGGAAGCATGAGTTCTTGCATGGGAATGGGACATGGAGAGGCGAGGAAGAAGAAAATGGACCAGAATATTCCTTAAGACAAACATGACACAATTAAGGAGTCACCTATATTTGTGTTGTCTCTGGAATGCGGTTGTTCACGCTAGTCCTGGAAACTATCAGAGAAAACAAAACAAAACAAAACAAAAAAAAAAACAAAGCAAAAGAAACAAACGAAAAAACAACTTATGGTCACACCATGATGATACGGAAGGATCATAAAGGAAGAGAGGGCAACACATACCATCTGGAGCTGGTCTGTCCTTTCCTATTCAGCCTATGCAGATGTATGTTTTCCTATTCAACACAGTAAGTCCAGGAAATAAACTGGCGATGTGGGCTTGAGTGCCGTACAAGTGGTTGACCCGTTTATCGGATACATAGAAAGTCAAAACTATCAAGTGCCCATTATAGCAAACCTAAAGGGACACGAATGATAACATTGACCAAATATTTTTGAAATGTTTATTAGAGAATAAATATTTTCATCCATTTGTTCGCTGTCATTTTCATCCATTTGTTTGCTACAACATGCAGAAAATTCCACACGCTTGAGGGAAAAAGAAAAAAAAAAAGTCTTCTGTTTTCTTTCCCTGAGAAGTATCTCACGTGTAGTATGCCGTCTCTAAGAATGTCCCAGTGGTCCTACTTCCTGCTATTCCTGAGATAATCCCCTTTTCTTGAGTATAGGTTTCTGTGTCAGATTCTTTATTACACCAAATCCCCTCACTTGTTATAAGCACTTGAAATATAAAGCACGTACGTTTCCAGAAGTGAATATGAGTTTACTTTTCATTTATTTCTAAGATATCGCAGTAGAAAAAAGTACTTAACCCTTCTCTCAATGGTAGCCTAGCTCATTTCGTACCAAAATACTTCCTGGGAAAAACCATACGTAATGGGAAAAATGAGAAAAAAAAATGAGCAAGTTGGAAAGCAAGAGAGAAGCAAAAAGATAACAAGGATTGGCCGGGTCTAAGGTCCAGATGTATTGATGATATCTTCCTCCAGATAGAACAGGAACATAGTAGGGGCACCTGGGTGGCTCAGTCGGTTGAGCCTCCGGCTTTGGCTCAGGTCGTGATCTCACGGCCCGTGGGTTCAAGCCCCGCGTCAGGCTCTGTGCTGACAGCTCAGAGCCTGGAGCCTGTTTTGGATTCTGTGTCTCCCTGTCTCTCTGACCCTCCCCTGTTCATGCTCTGTCTCTCTCTATCTCAAAAATAAATAAACGTTAAAAAAAGAAAATTAAAAAAAAATAAAAAAGAACAGGAACATAGTCCAAGTCCACCAACAATAATCCCAGGTCACCTTGAACCTTTAAAGACTAAAGTGGAATTGCAAATCACAGAGTATACACATTTTTATTTTAGCAGATTATGCCAGTTGGTACTCCCACCAGTGATGTGAAAGAGTTTCTATTATTCCATATTTTCAACAACACTTGATGTGATCTGTCCTTTTGAAATTCTTACTAGCGTGGTGTGGATTAGTATCTCATTGTGGGTATAGCTTTATTTATCTTCTAAATCATGGTGTTCAGCACCTTTTACAAATATCTATAAGCCAATTAGTGCTTTCTTGTTTTCCACTTAATAATTGTATCCACTGCTAAATTGGGTTTATAACCTTTCCTTATTAATGTGTAGCCATACTTTATGTATTATGTATACAAACATTTTCTCAGTTTTATCAACTGAGAATATTTCTCCACTTCTGTGTGGGTTGTCTTTTCACTTATAACGTAATCGTTTGATAAAAAATTTTATTCTAAATTTTAATGAAATCCACTTATCTGTCTTTTTTTAGGTTGAGTTATCTATTTATTTATTTAGAGAATGAGCAGGGGAGGAGAGGTGATAGAGGGGCACAAATGATCTGAAACAGGTTCTGTGCTGACAGCAGAGAGCCTGATGCAAGGCTCGAATTCATGAACCCTGAGATCATTACCTTAGCTGAAGTTGGACACTTAACCAATTGAGCCACCCAGGTGCCCCTATTTATCTCTTGTTTTAGGACATTTTGCCTTGTTTAAAATATTCTATTAACAGTCAAGGTGACATCATCTTGTGGTTTCTTCAAGCAGGTTGACTTTGTCCTTGTCCTCCTCCTTCTCTTCCTCCCCTTTCTCCCCCTCCTCCTCATCCTCCTTTTCTTCTTCTTCTTCTTCTTCTTCTTCTTCTTCTCCTTCTCCTTCTCCTTCTTCTTCTCCATCTTCTTCTCCTCCTTCTCCTTGGCTTTCTTATTCAGGTCTATGATCCATCTCAAATTAATCACTGAGTGTGTAGTGAAGTAAGTCTTATGGTTTATTTATGCATTTTCAGGGTAAATATCTAATTAGCCCAGCATTATTTATTGGAAATAAATCATTACCCACTGAATTGAAGTAAGGACTCTCCTCTGTTACCGATCAGAGGATTGCTTGTGATCAGGTACGTTGCTGCTTATTTACCAGGAGACTTTCAGATTAACAACTTATTTTTACAGAAGAGGTAGGATGGATGTGAGTCCAATAATTGCAGTTGCAACTGTCATATTCTGTGACTTCACTGTTGTGGCAGGCACAATGGTCTTCATGGTGTGCAATGTGGCTGGATACCTCTAGGAATTTTTCCTGGAATTGCTTGAGACCTCAAACTGATTTCACACAGCTCAGTAAATTAATTTATATTTAAAATAACAAGAGTGAACCTTGATATCTATAATTAAAAATCCTTTCTAATACATAGCCTTACACAAATTCTTTGATACTTTCTTTTGTTTTTTGTTCCCTGGGTTAGGAAGAAAGAGGTATGAATTTCTCTTTTACTGAGTTTCATAATTGAAGTTTTGGATTTTTCATAATTTTCCTAATCTAAGGACAGCAATTTTCTACTTATATTTAAATGGCACCTACTTGGATTTTGAGTATTTTGTATACATTTTATCTGATTTGTACCTGTGTATCTGAAGTTAAGACAATGATGATAGAGAATAGTATGGCAAGGATGGTTTACATGTGTTGCAAAGAATCTGGCAATGGAGTATAGTTTATAAAGTACACACACAGCCTCTTTCAAATTCTTAAGTTAAAAGTAAACTTGATTTATACTATTCTTTCTTTCAAACTATTATTTGCACAGACGTTTGACTGAACTTTGTAACATTGTTGAAACATATTGTGACATTAACTTAAATTCCATTCTAAACATTTTTTCACCTCTTGAACACAACATTTAAGAAAATTATCTGACATTTAAACTGGCTTTCAGAATATCTTCTAGAAATGTCTTCACGATGTCTCTCATTATTATAAATATATAAGTAATGGGGCCAAGAAATAACTCCGAGCTCACCTTTATCTTTGAGGCATTTCATTACTACCCTGATAAGTTTGAAAGCTACAACTGCAGTCAGCACACCAGCATGCCCTTTAACTGCTGATGATTTTAAATATAAGAAAAGTAAAAAATCGGAGAGACAAATAAGGTGAAGCCTTCAAAATTATGTGTTTCACTCAGGCCTTCACTAAAGAATTTTTAGCACCTATTATGGGCTACTCATTAACTAAGTAGTCCAACTAGAAGAAAATTTTGATTTCTTGCTCCAAAATAAATTTCATCTTATTCATGTTATATACAGAATACAAAGAGTCATGAAAATAAAGACAATTGCATTTAACAAAGGACCCTGTAAAATATTATATACCTGTAATAAAAGCATGCTCAAAGTCAACCCAGACAAGGGTCACTTGTCTTGTTTTGCAGTCAAAAGATTGGATATAAAACAGCAGTATCTGAACTGTGGTCCATGAAACCACAGTATTCACATCACCTGCAAATTCCTAGGTCCAACCCCCGACACACTCCATTCAACCTTTGAGAGTTTGGGCTCAACAATCTATGTTTGAACAAACCTTCGAGTAATTCTGATATGTGCTAAGGTTTGAAAACTGCTGGCATATAATATTATTTTAATGGAAATAAAGTCTGTGTTAAAATATCAAGACAGTCTGGAATCAATGTACAAATCACAATGAGTTTAAAGAATTATGAATAGTTCAGGCTTCAGGACAGTAGACGGGGACAAAGTTATAAGAAATGATGTTGAGCATTTGGTCACAGGCTTCATCTTGAAGGGTCTTTAGGCTATGGTAAGAAGCTCTGATTTTTATGGTACAGGCCTACGGCTTTCCCAATTCTGAATGCAAACCACATTGAGAAACATGTTTGAATATCTACATAGCAGAGATTAATGTATGTGCATACTCACAAAAATATTCTTATCCTTATTTCCTCTTCTCTTGTTGTTTAATGTATTATTTTCTATTTTATTTACAACATTGTTGGTTCAGACCCATTAAACTGATTTTATAATCCACTAATGGACTATAATGTGCAATGTAGAAAATACTAGTATATGACTGAGAACAAAGGAAAGATTTAAAGCATGGTAGAAATGTGATCACACTTGCCTTTTAGGAGGATTCACATAGCAGCAATTTGGAGTGCAGATGGAATTAAGAACAGAACCATGCAGATGTATAATTAAAACACACATAATCACTGTAAAGATGACGGGAGTTGAAACCAAACAAGAAGCAGTGAGAATGGGTAAAATAGAGAAATATTTGAGATCAAGAAATGGTGAGATGTGGCAGCCAACTGAATCTAAGAGTTGAGAGAGAAGAGGGGATCAAGGTTGGACCTTGCTTTCTGATTCATGTGACTGAGTGCACGATAAGGACATTACTTGGTCAGTTTAAGAGGAGAACTGGTTATTTGTGAGGTGGTGGGACAAGTGAAAACAATAATTTTAAATAGACCACAACATCATGACATCACGCAACCACTGGGAACATCCTGGTTAAAAATATATACATGATAACATCAAACATATCTAAATGCAGATAACTTGACAGTAAGTCAAGTTATTTACATTATTATTTGAGTGAGTGGTTAGTTTTCCTAGAATATGGGGATGAATGCAGATGTATTTTTTATTCCATGTTATATCCCAAAAGGATTTAAGGCACTGGCAACAGGCTCTGAGACAATCATAGCCCTCAGACTAAGAGTGTGGGGTTGTGAAGGTAAGTCAAGTTCTTTTTAGAGTCATTTAAAATTGCTCTGTTGGAAGAGTTTTCAGCCATGTCATATGTTGTTGGCCTGTTTTGGAGTAAAATGGCTAATGAAAAAGGAGATAGGATGGCAAAAATAGTCAAGTTTTCTATTTCAGTGGAAACTTTTTAGATACCCTAAAACATCAAAAAACCTCTCTCCACACCATTTCAGATATTACCTGGAGCATACACTGTTTTCAACACAAAATATCTGCTTTACAATAACAGTTCACAGCAATTCACAGTCCATCATAAGCTGTCTTAGAAATGTTTTCCCGAAATGCAACATCTGAAAGATAATCTCTAAAACAAACGAAGGCTCAGAAAAAGGAGAAACAAAGAACAGTAAAAGAGAACATACACTCAACCACTGATAATTTTGTTACTAAGCCCAATTTTGCTACCCAATCTTCTACTATGAATATGTTAAAATGAACTAAAAGTTGTATTTCTACTTTTAGTTTACCTTTATTCTTACAGACTGTTGGAGGAGGTTATCAGCAGTCAGACGCCCCATAGCTTCTTCCCTATCCTTGGAATGTACATTTCACCCACCAATTCCCACAGAAGGAGTCAGTTTCAAAAACACAATCTTGAGAATGATATGCTGTTGACATCGTCTGGACTGAATGTGAGACCGAACTTGATTAAGGCCTCTATATAAACTTTTAGGATTCTGGGAGTTGGGTGCAGAGATCTACTCATCTTGTGGCCTCCCAAGGCAAACCTGGCAGGTAAGTTCTCTTACTTCTTGACTGTCACCAGACCAATTTGGAGTGGTCTGCCTTTTTCTTCCATCTCTCCCTGCGTTCTGTGGACAGGGGCCTGTTTCAGATCTTACCCAGTAAGGTCCCTAGATTGTGAACCAACACAAAATTATATCTGAAAATAAATTTTATGACTTTTAAAGCCAATTATAATAGGCACTGGCCTTGCCTTGTAAATCAATCTAATTAGCAATATTTTGAACAATCTTCACCTCATAAGCACTCAAAGGTACACATATAGTCTGAGATAGCATTCTATGAATCCTTTCTACTTTAAATTGAAACAAACAAGAAAAAATAAATCTGCATTCATTGCTATGGAAAAAAATAAATCCACTCATTGATTAAATAGATCAGGACCAAGAGCTATTAATGTGAAGACTTGGAATCCTTAGCAAGGTTGAAAATTTACTCTATTAAGTTCCCTCCTTCTCTTTCCTTCATTTCCCTCCCTCTTTCACCCATCTCCCCCTCTCCCTCTCGCCTTGCTTCTTCAAAGAACAAATTATCTACTAAGAAGCTACACTACATTTCAGAGGCTTAGTTGCTATTTTTAATATCAAGAAGTGTAGAAATCTCTTGATACTAAGATGTAGTATTGGGAGCCAGGGAACCTAAATGTTAGGATTCAATTAATAATTCTTTCTATTAACATATTTCTCAAGTTTTAGGAATTTTATTTTATTTTATTTTATTTTTTTAAAATTTTTTTTTCAACGTTTATTTATTTTTGGGACAGAGAGAGACAGAGCATGAACGGGGGAGGGGCAGAGAGAGAGGGAGACACAGAAACGGAAACAGGCTCCAGGCTCTGAGCCATCAGCCCAGAGCCTGACGCGGGGCTCGAACTCACCGACCGCGAGATCGTGACCTGGCTGAAGTCGGACGCTTAACCGACTACGCCACCCAGGCGCCCCACAAGTTTTAGGAATTTTAATTCAACCATTTTAAAACATCAAATAGGTTCATCTTATTGCTTACATTAAGGCAAATCTGTGTATCTGCTTTAAGTCACAGTGAAATATATGAAAATTAGGAAATAATTACCTGATATCAGTACCATTTAGATTAATTCTCCATATTATAAAACAATTCCTCATTTTTGGTATTTTGATGTGAGATAGACTTATACTTTTTGGATTTTACTACATTATTGTTGATAAGCAGCAAACAATATTTCTTTTAAGTTAATTTCTTTTTAGTCATACTCTAACTTTCTTAAAATATTAATTGTAGACCTAATTGTTCATGTCATGGAATCCATTATAATTATGAACTATACAACTCTCACTTGGTAAGAAGATTAATGGTCTCCAAATATGTCCATGTCCTAATCCCCCAGATTTGTGGATGTTACCTTATATGGCAAAAGAGACTTTGCAAAGGTAAGTTAAGGATCTTGAGATGGGAAGGGTATCACAGATTATCCAGATTGGTCCTATGTATCACAATGGTACTTAGAGGAGGGGTACAAAAAGAGTCAGCCGGGAAGAAGGGGATGCTATGACTGAATCCAAGGTTCGAGTGATGCCCTCTGATGATGGAAGGGACCACCAGCCAAACAATAGAGGCAGCCACTAGAAGTTGAAACAATGGAAAGACAGATGCTCCCCTCAGAGCCTCCAGGAGGAAACAGTCCTGCTGACACCTCGACTTTAGCCCAGTGATTTTGGACTTCTGACTTCTAGAACTGTAACAGCATAAGTTTATGTTGCTGTGAGTCACTAAATTAGTAAAAGTGTGTTATAACAGCAAAAGGAAACCAATACGTACCATAAGCACATTCTACTTAGGTTATTGATTTTTAAACTCATTTGATATTTACTTCTGACTTTATAGACCCTACATATTAAATTTGGTTTATTCCTATAACCAAGAAGTACCATACTCATAAATGAACACTCTAAAGGCTGAATATGTCACCTTTTTTTTTGCTTTTGCATTTATGTATGGTTTTAAGTTACCTCATATGTAGAACCATAACTCAGACTGACATGTACCTGAAGTCTGTTAGTAAGATGCTAAGCCTGGAAAACTGTCCTAATGTTTACTCATGACTTCTACCTGGTGAGCTGATACCCGGGGCCAAAGTCTTTGAATAGTTGAGAAGCACTTGGCGGATATATAGACCTCCTGAGAATGGTAGGTGGTTTCTAGGACTTCCATTACGTTCACACTGAAATGTTATCTGAAGCAGTGGTGCCTTTTGAGTGAGTTAAAGGTGAGGGAGGTTGGATCTCTCGCCCTCAGGTGCTACTTTTGTATGGAACATTGAATTATCTTTCACAACAGAATACCATAAAAATCTCACAGAGATTCTTTAGGTGGGTGTGTATTTTTTAAATAATAATAAATCAATACATCTAAGTTTTTATTTCTTCTGCACATTAGGTGATATATAAACGATTTTAATCTGTTCACTCCTCATAAGTATTGAATGTTATCTAAAATGAGCCTTCCTTTGTCCAACATGTTAGAAATAATTTTATTTATAGAGGTTAATGAAATTGTTATCTGTGACTGTAAGAATGCATTTGTACATAAATTCACATATAATTTTCATTACTTCTGAGTACAAACAGAAGGATGTATTGTATGGGTGTGTTTGTGGGTGTGTGTATGTGCATGTAGGCTTTGCGTATGATGTTGAGTAAAGTGTTTGGAATCGAAGCTAGGACCTCATTAAAAAAACAAAACAAAACAAAACCTTTGCTTCATTTAAAAAAGGATAATATTTTCTTTATATCTTGAGTATATGAGAACTGTGGTACACTAAATATATTTTAAGGAAATTCACTTTTTTAGGTATGCACATATTTTATGGTAATTATGTGACATTCAATTACTCATTCTTTTATTGATTCATTGATCTCTTGATACTTGTAAAATTAAATGATCTTGAATATCTCCAAAATATCCCATCATCATATTTGATTTTTTTTTAAGTTTCAAGGTCAGGCAATCCAATACTCCAGGTTACCAAGCTACAATAAGTACTAAAATGCAGAAGAGACCATGAGGAGAACTTTATAACTACAAAAGACAGATGTCTGAATCCACCTGAAAGCCAAATGAAGAGGATTAATGAACCCAATGGTTGCCTTAGTGTTTTACCATAAGAAAGAAGACAAAGGAACCTCTGAGGGCTGAGGTGATTTAGCAACAGAAAACAACATTCAGGGCTGCATGAGGAGTCCGGGCAGTCCTTGAAGCCTGTTAGTTATATTTAAATGGCCACAATTAGACCACAATACTAAGCGTCTGACTTGAATGCTATTTTTTTTTCAGCTTTATTGAGACCTAATTGACGTGTAACACTGTGTACGTTTAAGGTGTGCAAAGTGATGATTTGATATACATATATATTGTGAAATGATTATCTTCATAAGGTTAGTTAACACATCCAACACATCACATAGTTACATGTGTGATGAGAACTTTTAAGATTTACTGTCTGGGCAACTTTCAAGTACACTGTACAATATTGTTAAACTATAGCCACCATGAGGTTCATGACATTCCCAGAATTGGGTCGGTTTATAACTGAAAGTTTGCACCCTTTGATCGTCTTCACCCATTTCCCCCACCCTGTCTCCCTTGCTGAAGGTGGCAGAGAAGCTCAGTGATTAGGGCTCAGACATCATTTCCTCTAGCATTTTCAGAGAGAAGATTTACAATAATCTTTTATTAATTTGGTAGTGGTGGAAAGAAAAAAGAGAGAGGAAGAAAGCTGGATCAAAGAAGAAAATTTAAGAGTGGAAGAAAAGGAAAGTATTGGCTAAACTTTAAAATCTTTTCACTGACGATATTGTTTTCCGGTCGCCTATGAGAATTACAGATGCTTTCTAAGTTGTCAATGAACACAGATTATTTTAATTGTTTTTAAAAATGTACATGTCAGGGCGCCTGGGTGGCTCAGTTGGTTAAGCATCCGACTTCAGCCCAGGTCACGATCTCGCGGTCCGTGAGTTCGAGCCCCACATCGGGCTCTGGGCTGATGGCTCAGAGCCTGGAGCCTGCTTCCGATTCTGTGTCTCCGTCTCTCTCTGCTCCTCCCCCGTTCATGCTCTGTCTCTCTTTGTCTCAAAAAAAAATAAATGTTAAAAAAATAAAATAAATAAATAAATAAAAATGTACATGTCACCTTCCTTCTCATGGGCACCACTAAACTCATCAATTTTTATGTTTCTTCTTTGGCCATCAGAAACTAGGAGTTACTTTGGCTCTACAACCTATAGTTAATTAATTATGTTCAGCTTGTATGCTTATACAATCATAGTAAAACCATTTGTTTTCTTAGGCACTATTTGCTGGATTGAAACACAAGTGAATTAACATAATTTTATTTGGACATCAGAGGTAAATTTTGTTATTTTTCATTGGACATGTGAGACTGTGATTCAATAGTCTCTGCTGGATATTTTCAATACCTTTTACATAATTTACCTCTTGCTAAAAAATAATAATGTTTATTTTGAAGGAGAGCAAGAAAAAGCATGAGCAAGGGAGGGGCAGAAAGAGAGGGAGACACAGAATTTGAAGCAGGCTCCAGGCTCGAGGCTCCAAGCTGTCAGCACAGAGCCTTACACAGGGCTCAAACTCACAAACTGTGAGATCATGACCTGAGCTGAAGTTGGACACTAACTTAACCGACTGAGCCACCCAGGTGCCCCTAAAAAAATTTTTTTAACATTTTTTTATTTTTGAGAGACAGAGCGAGACAGACCATGAGTGGGAGAGGGGCAGTGAGAAAGGGAGACACAGAATCTGAAGCAGGCTCCAGACTCTGAGCTGTCCGCACAGAGCCCGACTTGGGGATCTAACCTGTGAACCCTGAGATCATGACCTGAACCAAAGTCGGATGCTCAACCGACCGAGCCACCCAGATGTCCCATAATTTACCTCTTCCTATTTTCCATCCACGGTCTTCTGAACATCTACAGATATGTCTATACTGGAGTAATCTTTTTTGGCTTTTCAGAGAGATCTATTTCTTTTGATCAGTATTCATTCACTCTTCTCAATAGAATATGAAATACAGAAATAAGGAAGAGATAAGAATGAGAAAAATTTAGAGAGACACCTATACATGGAAGATGCTATCTAGTCTTACTTAACTAAATCTTGGATAAATGAACTTTGCTGACTCCCTTAGGCTGGTTGAAGACTTTCCTGGCTTGAGATTTTTTAATCTTCAACTTCAGGGTTGTTGGTTCAGTTTAGTAGTCATTTCTGGGATTAGCTTGATTTTATTTTAAAAGATACTAAGGTGTTACTTCTAGCTCTGTAATTAAGAATCATAGATGGCAGGGAGGTCTTTCCTGTGAGGTGATGTTCATTCCTCATTAGACCACAATTTCTAGTTAGTGCCTGTTTTGTTTTGTTTTGTTTTGTTTTGTTTTTGCAGCTCTAATCACATGCCTTTCATCTCTTTGAGTTGACACTATCTAGCTACTATGCTACTGTCCCTTTCTTCTCCTTACTCTCAAACTTCTTGGGAAAAACTTTCTTTTCTGGATATGAGCGGCTGAGGTACTAACCATAACTTCATTTCACGCTTGATATTTTTCTTTCTTTGAAACTGATGTATACCACTGTCTCTCGTTAAACGCTTATCGACAATTCCTACCTGCTTAGGTTTTCAAAAAAACTGTGCTATCTTTGGAAACAGCTTATAAAACAAAAGTTTTTTTTTTCTTTAATCAGTTGAAATGATTTTGGACAAATATAAAAAAAATAAATACAATTTCAGGGCATTGCTCAAAGATCCCATACAAAGGGCATGTTTAAACCCACTCAGTGCTTCAAAATGGTGTTCATGGATACCACAACCTCGTGTACATGCTCAATGCTTGTTGTTAATTACTAGCATAATGGCTTTATGCAGATGCTAAAAAACAAACAAAAAATTTTGGTGAAGAGTTGAATTTTTCACATAATATATCTTTAAATATTTTTTCATACAGTAAGTATAATTTTTAAATGTTTATTTATTTAATTTTTAGAGAGGGACAGTGCCAGCAGGATAGGGGCAGAAAGAGAGAGAGGGAGACACAGAATCCAAAGCAGGTTCCCAGCTCTGAGCCATCAGCACAGAGCCCAACTCAGGGCTTGAACCCACCAACTGTGAGATCACGACCTGAGCCAAAGTCGGACACTTAATTGACTGAGTCACCCAGTCACCGCAAATAAGTATAAATGAATTAACTCTTTAGTTATGTTCAAAATGGCTTTCCAGAAATGGAATTTATTAATTATTATCAATATTAATTTTTAATTAGAGAGATGCAGATTTAAGGCCTTGAATTTAGTGTCTTCACGTTATATATGAGTGTTCAGTACTTACTTTAAATGCTCCTCTTTTTCTGAAGCCCTTGTTTTATAACGTGAACTTTAAATGCCGTCAAATTCAAAAGGACAGAAGACCTATTATCTATAATGATACACATTTTATCTTTGTGAGAACATTTAAAACAAAACCAAAAAAAAAATCACTCATCCTTTGAATAAACTCAAATTTGCTCCCTACAGTGTTTTCCCTACATTAAGAATTAGTCATTACTGAGAAGTTTAATGCATAACAATTGCTTTCTATCACCTATTTTATGAAAGAAAAATTTATAACCCTTATTTTGTTTCCCCAGGCAAAGAACATTTAAACTTAAATAAGGATATTTGCACAGAATTTAAATGCAGATAAAGAGACTGAAATCAACCAATTTAGAAAATTATGAGGCCAAAGCACAATTTATTAAACCCTTGTGCAGTTTATAAATTGAACTCAGGGGCGCCTGGGTGGTGCAGTTGGTTGGGCGTCCGACTTCAGCCAGGTCACGATCTCGCGGTCCAGGAGTTCGAGCCCCGCGTCAGGCTCTGGGCTGATGGCTCAGAGCCTGGAGCCTGTTTCCGATTCTGTGTCTCCCTCTCTCTCTGCCCCTCCCCCGTTCATGCTCTGTCTCTCTCTGTCCCAAAAATAAATAAACGTTGAAAAAAAAAATTTAAATAAATTGAACTCAAATATTTCTTTAGGTATAGAATCAGATGAAGCATGAGAAGTCTTACTTTTTGTTATACATTATTTGTCATTATATTTCTCTCTATTCTTGATGTTCCTTCCCCAAAAGTCTACGAAATAGGTTGGTGCTCTCCAAGGCAATGAATACCAAGGATCATGATGTAAACCCAAAGATATCAGGGAATGCTTGGTTTGTAAACACAATTCAGAAGCACAAGGAAAGTCACAGTACAAACAATAGATTTTTAACATATCTTCCCATATTAAAACACGCTCGTATATAAACACATACATACCAGAAAGGACATTGTTTGAAACTATATTAAGGAAAAAAAAATAGAACTTGAATTTGTAGACCAGCCTAGTTTGTACTTAACTCATCAATAAATAATGATTTGCTATATATTCTTAATCCCTTCCCATAGATTTTTATAAGTTAGTCTGATATGTTTATTCTAAAGAAAATATTTCATTTGGAAGGTATTTAAAAAAATATAATGACTATCTTATCACTTGTGATAAGCCACCAATAAACTATATATTTTTCTCACTTAGTAAGTTATTTGTTTAAATAACAAAGCTTATAGTTTCCATGAATTTGAAGGTGTGGCTACAATTGATTAAATGGATAGCACTAGTGATCTACGTAATACTATGTTATCAGAGTTGTAAGTGAAGATTATGTTTTCCTCATTTGTAATAATAATAAATATTTAATATATTCTTTGCTCTGGCTGTTACGAAGTTCAGAACCCAATTTGATGCTTAGCATCTGTATTACATACTCTTAAGAGCAGCATATTGTTCATGTATTCCCTTTATTGGAGCTCCTTTTTAGTCTTATTTTTTTATCACTTAAAATTTACTCTTTTATTTTTAAGTTTATTTATTTATGTTTGAGAGAGAGACAGAGAGAGCAGGAGAGGGGCAGGGAGAGAGGGAGCTGTCTCAGTGCAGAGTGTGATGAAGGGCTCAAACTCACCAATCGTGAGACGGTGACCTGAGCTGAAACCAAGAGTTGGGCGCTTAAGGCACTGAACCACCCAGGCATCCCTAAATTTACTTTTGAAAATGAAACACATCTAATAAATTATATATATTAAATGCAACACTAGTAATACACAAAATGTTTTTGCCTATCAATTTCTGTTGAACATTCCCAGTAGTGTAATGAAAACTTCTTTCTAACTACTTCTACTTATATATATTCTTATTATATAGGTAATGCATCTGAATTACTATATACATTTTGAGGAGTATATACTGGCTATCATAAACTATTGCTTCAAACATTTGACTCTAAGAAATAGTTACCCAGATAACTGGCTAAAAATGCATATTTGTGGGGCCAAATCCACATGCTCTAAATATTAAGATAGTTTGATAGTTGTTACCAAAATATGAATATGTAAGAGCTTATCTTTTTTTTTTTCTAGAGGGGTCTCAGGATCTAAGTTTTGGATATTTTAGATTAAAATACACATAAGGCCTCTGAGGTATAAACCGACATCTGTATATACAGGTCTGGACTTCAGGATCTATTAGATACTGTTCAGTCGATTTCGATGAATAGGGTGACCATATAATTTATTTTCCTCTTTGATTCACTTTAGAAATTGAAAGGAGACACTGTTATTAGTCAAGCCAGGATGACAGGCTTAAGCTGTGACTACTTGGGGTACATAAACTACATAAATGTTTTTCCTAATATAAAATGGGCTATCTTTCCATGAGTCTTGTCTTAGATATCCATTTCCCTGGATGCCACATTGCCCATCTCAGGTGAGGAAATCATTTACTTTTCCAGCTTCACTTTATATCCAAACTTTTTTTCAAAAGTCCAGAGCTCATATCCTCTGAGATTCCAAGTTATTAGTTCTGAGATGGGCCATAAACATTAATAAATTAAGAAGTGTTCCTGAATTCTGATGCTGTTGTTTCACTGAATACACTCTGGGCAACACTATCCTAGAGTTCAGAGTCAAACCATCTCCCTAATGAGATATTTGATCATTAGAATGAGTTTGGGAATTTATTTATTTCTCCAATGCTGCCACACCCCTTGCTACTATAAGGCCTTATAAGGCCTTATAAGGCTACTATACTAGGACATAATATATAAATTAAAAACAAACCAACAAGCAAAGAAACAAACAGAACCCCAGAACATTGTGATTCATTACACCAGAAACCTGAGGTATTTTGCTGTATGTTTTAGATTGATACTTTAGTTTTTCCAAAACACAGATGACGATAACTTCAATTTGGTTAAACTTGGTATTTACTGTCCTAAATAAAAGTTTGAATAGTAATATAATAATTACCTGTTTCATAAAGTTCATACTGCCCTTTTGTCTACACATTGAATTCAGGCTTACTCCTTTAGTCTACATAGTTTATTAAGAACATGTCACTTCTATAGATTAATGATTCACTTACCAAAGTGTTTGGAACCAAAGTTAACTGATTTTTATAATCCTGAGATAAAGTTAAATTACATTTATGTTTTCTTATATTTATTCTGAGGACATGGTGGTTAATAATTCTAAGAAGCATTGGGAAATGAAGCAAAAAGAACTTTCAATGGTATCTAATTAGAGTTCCAATTTGGAAAAGAGAACTCAGTGGGGGCTGGATTTTGAGTCCCCATCCTACGGGTTCCCATGAACTCTCCAGGTTCCTGCTTAACCCTCTAACTTAATAAACAAAAGAAGGAGAATTTTAATAAATCAACTCTGGCAATAACCACCTTGCCATTTAGTGGTTTTTTTTAATTATATGAGTTTTGGATAGATACAGTGTAATTTTCTTTATTCTATAGTGTGAGATCTACAGCGCTTTAAAATCTATTGGGTCTTTCAACAATATATCAATCACATAATTAAAATCAAGTTTTAGGTTCAAAAAGGAGGTAGCTTTTATTTTAAATTATAAAGTCATTATATTATTCTCAAAGTGATAGGCAATATAATATAAATGAAACAGCAAAGCAGTCAGCAAAAATTCACTACCCAGAGGGAACCAAGGCTTGATACTGGGAAACATACTTGCAAATAGTTCTCATTGCCCTCTGGAAGAAAATACTAGAATTAACAATTTTAGCCATTTAAAAAATCAACATCACTTAATTTCAGGGTTGGATTAACACTTACGCTCACATATGTGTATGTTAGGTGATCGTATATTTTAGATGCGAGGAGCTTACCTAACAGAAAAATGGAAGAGTCACAATTAGTAGGACATGAGATTCTCTTATGTTTTATATACTTATTATTTTTAGAAACTATAATTCATAGCAGTTTTTGTGCTATGAAATAATACATATGTTTTCATTCCATTAAAAAAAAACACTTCAATAGTAGACTAAGCTATTATGTAAAAAAAAAAAAAGAACAAGAAAAACAAAAACATGGAGATGACACTTAAATTAATTTGTACCACACAGCTATTTAGTAGTTGTCTCATGAAAAGAAATTGTAAACATTGGGAATTTGGTCAGTTACAAACACTCTCAAAGTCTCAACAACTAAAATATGGAAAACAGTAATAATTTCTAATCTGATGCATGAAATGTATTAAATAAGCATTTGGGTAAGATCCCCCCCCACCCCCCACCAAATATCTATTTGACATTGGGAAAGATGTACATTTGCTAGTCTGTATTTAAAAACTTTGTAAAGCAGGTGGTTGTGATGGGGTTTGGGGGTGATAGTGGGGTTCAGAGCCGATGACACAAAAGAATTCTTGAAGACGTCTTTGGTGCAAAAAGGTGGTTTTATTAAAGCACAGGGACAGGGCCCATGGGCAGAAAGAGTTGCACTGGGGTTGTGAAGGGTGACTGATTATATACCTTCAGGTTGGGAGGGGATTAGGGACAGTGTAAGTCTCTAAGGAATTTTGGAAGCAAGTTTTCCAGGATGTTGAGGGGCTAGCTGTTGTTAGGAAAACGTCATGTATTACTGTTTAGTAAAACCTCAGTCATGAGACCCTTCGGATGTATATCAAGGAACCATAAGCCTGGGGTATGATTGGTGAGGTGAGGGGCGGCAGGTAGAGATAAAGGAAGTTTCCAAATAAGTTTTTATTTGTTTAAGGAGACTCACCAGGATCCTGGTAGGTCAGAATAATGTGAAGCCAAGATTCCCTTTTGTCCCTAGCAAAGTATCATCACTGAGACAGTTGAACTCCTAGAGGAAGGTCACTGACATTTTCAAGGACGTGTCAATGGACTGTGGGCAGTAAGAAAATTTAATTTTTCATTTGTCTTTGTTTCCCACATCACCATGGCAAGCACTTAAACCCCCTTACATCTTGAGGAGGATTATATTAGAGCTCCAGAAAAGAGTCTATAGGTTTCTAGAGATTAGGCTGTGGATAAGATTGCCTTCTCCTTGCAGTTTACTAAGTTATCTGTAAACTGAAGTAGATGCCTGTCCTGCGTGACTATCAGTCAACTGTTTGTTTTCTTTCCTTTTCTATGTTCTTGGGGAGCCAAGAGTGTCTGAGAAATATCACACGTATCTTACCTGGAGGTGGAGGGGTATACTAGCTTGTACGTTGCCCTTAACTTGCCTTATGCTCCTTCATCAACTGGAACGGAAAGATGAATGAGAATTTTAGCTAGCACTGCCAAAGAGCCTTTGTTCTATTTTTTTTAAAAAATTTAATGTTTATTTATTTTTTAGAGAGTGAGAGACAGAGCACGAGCAGGAGAGTGACAGAGAGAAGGAGACACAGAATCTGAAGTAGGCTCCAGGCTCTGAGGTGTCAGCACAGAGCCCGACACGGGGCTTGAACCCATGAACCATGAGATCATGACCTGAGCTGAAGTCGGATGCCTAACCGACTGAGCTCCCCCAGGTGCCCCTGTCCTACTCATGTTTAGGTTTCTTTGGGAAGTATTTTTTTATTGCAATTTTTTTTTTAGAAAACACATTCTGAAATATGCTGAAATGAGAACCACTTCTTGAAATGATTATTCTATCAACTCTTTAAGAATTTTAAAGACGAATGTGACTAATCATAACCTCTTAGTTTGTATTTAAAACTCTTAAAACACATAGTTCATTTTCTCTATCTCATTTTAAATTTTTGATAATTGTATCTCTTTGTTATTAAAATAGCAATAGGAAATTAGATGCCTAAGTAAATTCACTTGTGCTGCAACTCAACATTGTTTAATAATGATGTTGAGTGGGGAAAGGATTAACATTAGGCAGGGAGAGATAAAGGACCCTGGGGGAGACAGGCTGTAGCTGCAAGGGGGTTGCTGAAGAAGATGCAAGGTTTGGAAGAAAAAAGGATAAAAGGATTCCAGACCTGCTTGGGCTAGGTGCCATGAGTGGAGTCTCACAAACTTTTTTGATAAGATCCCAATAAAAAGTCAGGCACAAAAATCTTCTGTGGCTACCCAGTCAGGACCCCTCTCATTCTTGAGAGGTTTGGACTTTCCCTCAATAAACTCTGTCTCTGCTCACTCTCTGTTGTCTGTAGGATTCCTACGTTGGCTCCGTGAGACAAGGACCAAGGGCGGGTCTCTCCCACCCTCCTGTATCAATGTTTAATCTGAAGCATTTGGGGACCCAACCAGCCTACTCTGTCAACCACTTTTCAAATGTTACTTCGTTTCTTGTACATTTTCACCGGCCTTCAAAGAATCAGCAAGAAAGGCATCTTGGCCTTGGAGTAGAGGGGAGTGTTTCTTTGGAGGAAATCCAAAAAAGAATTGTATATATGGAAGGGGTGGGTGCAGGATGAGATACCCCAAAACATACCACTTTAGCATAAAGATGGTTTTGAGTTCAAAGTAATCAAATCAAGCAGATACAGGAAAAGCTCTCTGTCTCCCTCTTAACTGCCTAAATTTACACTCAAGAGGAGAGCTCTACTAACAGACTCTCCTTTACCTAAGAAACCTAGCTGCTTAGCATGACAACCTTTGTTTTGCAAACATCTCCTTTCACCTCTACTTAGTGGTCTTTCTCCCCATTGTATCCTCAGGTCCCTACCCCTCTCTTTGGTTCATATCAGCGGCATGTTGCTCATTGTCTTTGGAATCTCGTGTCTGTGTGGATCCCACATAAGAGCACTTATTGAACTTAATTTTCTCATATTAATATGCCTCATGTTAATTTGATTTTAAGTCCAGCTAGAAGAACCATAGGCAGAGGAAGCGGAAGCTCTTTCTCCCCTACTATATATCTATCTATATCTATATCTATATCTATATCTATATCTATA
Source organism: Prionailurus viverrinus (assembly GCF_022837055.1). Classification (NCBI taxonomy): domain Eukaryota; kingdom Metazoa; phylum Chordata; class Mammalia; order Carnivora; family Felidae; genus Prionailurus; species Prionailurus viverrinus. Next base: position 138,927,054 of record NC_062569.1, on the reverse strand, counting down.
TCTATATCATCTATATCTATATCTATATCATCTATATCTATATCTATATCTGTATCTATCTATATCTATATCTATATATCTATATCTAGAGAGCAAAAATATTGAAATTCTATTTTTACTAGAGATTTTTAAAAATATGTAATTCTTTCTAGAAAAGAAAAATGTATGCATGTTTTACTGCCTATTTAGTGTACATTACATTAAGAGTAAAAAATCAGTACTTTAAATTCCAGCTAAATTTAGAATTCTTTGTTCGAGTTTTGCTCTTATCACCATTATAAAAAATGTGCAAAGTAATTGTTTCCGATAAGATAATACCTCTTAAAGGACAAGAGAATGCTGCATTAGGGGGGCAAAAAAGAAAAAAAAAACTTTCATGTGATGAGGTTTTGGAATGGTGGGGGGTTCAAAGCAGACAGCCAAGAAACAATCGTTAAAACGATCCTTTGTTGTAAAAATGGTTATTTTATTCAAGCACAGTGACAGGACCTTTGGGCAGGAAAAGCTGCACGGGAGTTGTGAAGAATGACTGGTTATAGGGACGCCTGGGTGTCTCAGTGGGTTAGGCATCCAACTTTGGCTCATGTCATGATCTCACAGTTCGTGGGTTCGAGCCCAGCGTCAGGCTCTGTGCTGACAGCTCAGAACCTGGAGCCTGCTTTGGATTCTGTGTCTCCCTGTCTCTCTGCCCCACCCCTGCTCACGCTCTGTTTCTCTCTCTCTCTCTAAAATAAATAAACATTAAGAAAAAAAAATTAAAGAATGACTAGTTCTATACTACGGAGTTTGGGGGAGGTAAAGCCAAAAGGGAGGCTTCCAGAGGGTCTTTGATATGCTAAAGAAGACTCATAAGATGCCAGGGCCTTGCTCTTGTCAAGCTTAGGTTGTTTCCCTCTAGGAAGGGATTAACATTATGACAGTCGGGGGTTCCTGGAGAAATGGTATTTGCCTCAAGTATTTGTCAATGGACTGCAGGTTATAAGGAAGTTTAATTTTACCTGTCATTTCCTTCTTGCCTTTCTTCCCCAAATTACTATGGAGAGAAGGGTGATACAAGGGGCTCCAGGAAACTGAGTCTATGGGTTTCTAGAGATTAGGCTACACATAAGATTGCCTCTTTCTTGTAATTTACTGAGACATTTATAAGCTGATGGAGACTCATGTCGCACATAACTGTGATCTCCATCAATTAACCTTTGTTTCCCCCTTTCCTTTCCTTTCTTCTTGGGCAGCCGGCAGTGCCTGAGGAATGTCACATAACCCACCTGGGGGAGGGGTGCTGTGCCATCTTGTGCTTGGCCCTCAGCTTGCCTTATGGTCTCTCATCAATGCGGATGATGACTTTTGTTATTTATGTAAGATTTTCCAGGATATTATGAGTACACTCAATCTCCCCAGAAGGAACCACATATATAAATTATGCATCCAAGTCTTTCTAAATTGCTAGGGATTTTGATGCTATTCAGGCAATTATATAAGTAATTATTTTTTTTTATTTTATTGGATTTTAGGATTTAATAGTTGGAGTTTATTTCTTCCAGATTGGACTATTTATGAGTTTCTTCAAGTGGTTTTCAAACGTTTCCCTCAATATATAATTTCTTTGCTAAGATATTAAGGAATCATGAGAAAGAAGTATCTGAAAGTATATAGATAAACCCACGAACACTTCAAGTGTACAAGAAATTTTGTAATTGCGTAGTATCCTAGGATCACCTTCAGAGCTTTTAAAGGATTGGTGGGCTTCTCACCTCAGGTATGTCTGATTCAAGACTGAAGTGGGGCTGAATATTTGCATTTCCAACAAGTTCCCAGGTAATCTTGATGCTTTCAGCTCAGAACTACTTTCAGAGGCATTACCTTAGGCCATAAGCAATTTTTCAACTTTTACTACCTACCTGTATCTTGATGGTCATTTTCCTTAAAGTAATATACGTTGTATTATTTAAGATAAAAGAACAAACTAACTCCCAAATTGTGATATTTGCAAATGAAACGGGAAATTAACATTTTCTTTTTCTTTATTATGAAATTTATTGTCAAGTTGGTTTCCAAACATTTTCAAAGCAAATGGTCTACTAGTGTTCCTTTTAATTTAGTACCTGGTCTGTGATTTTTATTTTTTGTTTTGTTTTATTTTATTATATTTTATTTTATTTTATTTTATTTTATTTTATTATTTTATGTTATGTTATTTTATTTTATTTTTGCAAAATTTTAAATTTATTTATTTATTTTGAGAGAGAGAGCACAAGTGGGGGTGGAACAGAGTGAAAGGGAGAGAAAGAATCCCAAGCAGGCTCTGCATTGTCAGCGTAGAACCTGATGCAGGGCTTGAAATCATGAAGTGTAAGATAATGCTCTGAGCTGACGTCAGGAGTTGGACGCTTAACCCACTGAGCCACCCAGGTGCCCCACAGTTTTTACTTTTTATTTCTTAGTAATAAAAGGTATTTTCTGTTTCTATAATAATTGATTTATATTGATTTCTGTGATTCACCTGAAAAGATATCCATTACTAAGCATCACTGTATAACATGGAAAAAAATCATCTTCATATTACACAAATATCAAGTATAAATATTGACAATTCTCCCAGGGTCAAAAAATATGATCATTTTAAAGAAAAGATTTATAATTTTAGACATATTACAAAAGTTCAGTATTTAGGGTTCATGAACAACAACAACAAAATAACATTTTAAATATTGTTTTTTCTGGCATTTGAATTTAGGGTTTTTGATATAATGCATTCTTGGTCATTTTTTTAGAGAATAAATTAAAAAAGGGATATTAACATTTTCATGAACACTTAGGGGACATGTGGGAATAAGCACATGGTCACAGTATATTTTAAAAGTTGTGCAAAATACGAGAAAAGGTGCCTACTTTTGTTCCAAATATTAATTTAAAATTAGAGGGGCACCTGGGTGGCTCAGTCGGGTAAGCGTCCGACTTCAGCTCAGGTCATGAGCTCACAGTTTGTGAGTTCAAGCCCCACGTCGGGCTCTGTGCTGACACTCAGGACCTGAAGACTGCTTTAGAGTCTGTGTCTCCCTCTCCTTCTGACCTTCCCCCACTCACACTCTGTCTCTCTGTCTCAAAAAGAAACATTAAAAATTTTTTTAAACAAAAGAAGAATAGAAAAGTACTATGAGAAATACGATTCTGAGGTAGGCAAAATAACATTTCCCTTCACCCTCCTCCCCCATAACCTGCCCTCCCCCCAATATAGAAATTTCCATATACTCATTAATGGAACTTTTGAATATATTATGTTACAAGGCAAAACAAGGGAATTAAAATTATAGACGGAGTCAAGGCTGTACCTTGCATGTAATGGGCAAAGCTACAGACAATGTGATCACTTAGTATGGTTTTTTAAAACACAGGCATCTTTTAACACATGTGCTCATCCATTTGGGGTAGAATGCCAGATGGTAATGTAGTCTGAATATAGTTGAAAACATTTTAGATTCTTATAAAAGACTTGTATGTTCATTGGTGCAATGATTAAATATAATACAGCTTTTATCAAGACATTTGTATTTTGCGAATACCAGATCCCAAGTTTACATTTCTTTATTACGTCCTATTATAAGTTTATTTATTTCACAACTACCTTAAAAGTTTTCTACTATGCCAACACTGTACTACATATTAAGAATGCAAACATGAATAAAGACCCCACATTTTAAGGTTCTGCCAGATGAATGGGAGATAGACAGATATAAACAAACCCAGTTCAGTGCAGTAAATGTCTTACCAGTTTTACTCAATATTTTTTTATTATCTTTGAATTTAAATCTATTGCTTGAAGTTACTAAAGTGTTAAATACATAAAAGAAATCACAGGTTATGTGTACTACCTCCCAGAAGGAATTAACATTGCAAAGCTAAAGTCAATCATCAATTAATAAGAAAAAAAATACATTATTCTCAAGAAATTTAATGAGCTTTTTTTTTTTTTTTGGTACTTTGTTAAGTTTAAATCATTTGAAAATGTACATTTAGGATGATTTTGAGACAGGAGACAGACTGACCTTGGGCAGGTAAGGATAAACAGCCCCTTATTAACAACAGCAGAGCAGAAACTACCAGACCTTGAGACACCCATTCCATGGAACAAACCACTGCGGACCATACCCTGATTTAGCTGCTGTGCAGTAACTAACTCCCCCTCCCGCCCAAAAAACTAACTCTCCCGCCACTATACTGGACATAAGGCCTGTTTCTCAGAGACCTTAGTGGCTTCCTCCTTAAGGATCCCTTCCCCTGTAGGGCGAGTCTTTTCCTCCTGTTTCATTCTCGCCCTCATACATTTGGTGCCTGTGATGCCCTTAACCTTATTCATCGGTTCCAAGCTCCGTCAGAACACCATCCTGGGTTTTAAAAAAGATGGTTACAGGGGCACCTGGGTGGCTCAGACGGTTAAGCGTCCAACTTCAGCTCAGGTCATGATCTAGGGGTTTGTGAGTTTGAGCCGCGCATCAGTGTCTGTGCAGACAGCTCAGAGCCTGGAACCCTCTTTGGGTTATGTGTTTCCCTCTCTTTCTACTCCTCCTCTGCTCGCACTCTTTCTCTACCTCAAGAAACAAATAAACATAAAAATTTTTTTTAAGGCGGTTAAAATTTAGTTTAACAAACCTTATCATTCCTCTGTGTCTACCTACACATATTAACCTTCTTTACAATTTATTCTGCTACAATAAATATACCAGTTTAAGTATAGATATACCAAATTCTCCAAACATAAAAATGAGAATAAGAACTGTTGATAAAAGTATTAATAGGGGCGCCTGGGTGGCTCAGTCGGTTGAGCGTCCGACTTCAGCTCAGGTCACGATCTCGTGGTCCGTGAGTTCGAGCCCCGCGTCGGGCTCTGGGCTGATGGCTCAGAGCCTGGAGCCTGCTTCTGATTCTGTGTCTCCTTCTCTCTCTGCCCCTCCCCTGTTCATGCTCTGGCTCTCCCTGTCTCAAAAATAAATAAACATTAAAAAAAAAGTATTAATAACCCATGATAACTTATTCTTGAAAAAATAATTAGGACAATTTTTAGGTCCAGAACATTCTTCACACTTACTCATTCATTCTTCACAGTTATTTAATAGTGAAATAAAAGAGAAATTATTGTTAAAAGATATTCCCTCTGCATTGTGGTTATTTGCAATGTTTTTTATGTTGTAATTTTATTGCATCATAGAATTAATATATACATAGTCACTATGGAAATCAAATGAAAGCTATAATAAGATACCATCCTTTTATACGAGTATATCTATAATCAGAAAGATGCTCAATAACATGTGTTGTCACGGCTGTGGAGAAATTGGAAGCTCTCATCCATTTTTGGCAAAAGGCACAAAATAGTGCAGCCCCGTTGGAAAACAGTTTGCCATCTCCTCACAATTGTTTTTTTTTTAATTGTTTTTTTTTTCAACGTTTATTTATTTTTGGGACAGAGAGAGACAGAGCATGAACGGGGGAGGGGCAGAGAGAGAGGGAGACACAGAATCGGAAACAGGCTCCAGGCTCTGAGCCATCAGCCCAGAGCCTGATGCGGGGCTCGAACTCCCGGACCGCGAGATCGTGACCTGGCTGAAGTCGGACGCTTAACCGACTGCGCCACCCAGGCGCCCCAACCTCACAATTGTTAAACGTATACGTGCACATGACCTGTCAGTTCCATTCCTAGGTATATTACCATGAGAAATGAAAACATACATCCTCACAAAAACGTGCACATAAACGTTTAAGACAGTATTATTCATAATAGACAAAAGGGCAAAAAAGAACCCAGATGTTCATCAATTGACAAATGAATACATGAAATGTAGTACAGCTGTTACACAGGTCATTATTTTGGAATAAATAAAGTCCTGAGATCCACCACAACATGGAGAAACCTTAAAAACATGCTAAATGAAAGAAGCCAGTCACAAAAGTTAACAGGTTGTATGTTTCTATTCATATTGACTTACCATAATAAGCAAATCTACAGAGATAGAAAGTAGACTGCTGTTTTTCTAGGACTCAGAATGGAAGACTGTACGGGTTTGGGTTTCTTTTAGGAACGGTGGAAATGTAAAATTAGATAGCGGTAGTGGTTGCACGTCTCTGTGAATATACTAAACCTTATTGAATTACATAATTTAAATGAGTTAATTTTTTTGTATGTAATTTATAGCTCATAAAACTTAAAAAAGATTTAAAAAAAAAGTGCAAAAAGGCTTAACACAAATGTGGTTAAATAGATTGCAATCTTTAGCTATAGATCCAGGATTTGAGGAAAGACAGCTCTAAGTTGTGCATAAAAGTCACAGTGAAACCTGAAGAAAAAAAATAAGAACAAACAAAACAAAACAAACTGTGAAGTATCTGGGTTGTTGTTAAAAACAGTTCTTGGCTTCTTCAAGATTCTGGGACTTTCTTTAAGAAGGACTGGAACCTGGGATGTTTGGGAGGCTCAGTTGGTTAAGCATCTGACTCTTGATTTCTGCTCAGGTCACGATCTCAACATTCAGTTCATAGGTTCGAGCCCAGCATCTGTTAGTAAAGAGCCTGTTTGGGATTTTTTTTTTTTTAAACACTGAGAAGGGAAAAAAAAGACACCTTTCAACAAGACACATTAGGCTGACAGTGTACTTTTCAAAACCATCAAAGGAATGAAGTATGTGAAATAATATATTCAAAAATGTGAAACAGAAAAACACATCTATCAACCTAGAATTGTATATCCAATGAAAGTACCGTTCAAGAATGACAGCAAAGCAGAGATATTTTTAGCTAAACCAAACCCAAGTGAGTTTACCAGCAACGACCAAACCAAAACAAAAAACAAAAAACAAAAGCTTCACTGAAGCAAAGTCTAAATAGTGGTTCTCACAGTCCTTGGACCAGCAAGATTCGTAGAGGGAAAAAATAATAATTAAATTATACAAAATAATTTAAGAATTTAAGAAACAAAACAAGCAAACAAAGAAAAAAAAGAGAAAACAAACAAAAGAAGACTCTTGAATACAGAGAACAAATGGTGATTGCCAGAGGAGATGTGAGTGGGGGGATGGATGAGATAGATAAAGGGGGTTGAGAGTACACTTATCATGCTGAGCCCTGAGAAATATATAGAACTCTTAAATCATTTTACTGTATTCCTAAGACTAATGTAACACTGTATGTTATGTATGCTTCAATAAAAAAGAGATGAAGGAACATTTTTTTTTTTTTTTTTAAATTTTTTTTTTTCAACGTTTATTTATTTTTGGGACAGAGAGAGACAGAGCATGAACGGGGGAGGGGCAGAGAGAGAGGGAGACACAGAATCGGAAACAGGCTCCAGGCTCCGAGCCATCAGCCCAGAGCCTGACGTGGGGCTCGAACTCCCGGACCGCGAGATCGTGACCTGGCTGAAGTCGGACGCTTAACCGACTGCGCTACCCAGGCGCCCCTTCTTTTCTTTTTTTTTTTTTTTTAAATTTTTTTTTTGAGATGAAGGAACATTTTTGATAAAATTGAACTATCCATTCATGCTAACAGCTCTTAGCAAATTAGGGCTAAAAAGGGGGTGTAGATAGTTAAAAGTAATCGACACCTACAGCAAATGTTGTATATAATGGTAAAAAGTTTCCTTCCTCTTTTAGATGAGGAAGGAGCTCATGTGCCCACTATCATCTTCCATATTAAACTAGAGACCTTACCCAGCATAAGGAAACATAATAAGACATAAAAATATAAGAACTGAAAATAAAAACAAAAATAGTACATCTTGGCTGATGGTATAATTATTTGAATAATCACAGCACAGACCAAATTGCTTTTTTGTTCAGCACATTTATCAAAATGTCCAATTTGTAACGAGTGCTTATAATGTATATCAAGAGCAGCTTGCAGAAAATATCCCTGTACTATTTAATACCTATGAAATAAGGAGACATCTAGAAAAGAATAAATTCTCCTGTGCCTACTCTAAAATGTCCTCCTGATAATACAACTATTTGACACTGTGTATTCTGGCTGCCTCATTGATTACAATAGACCCTTTCCCCCATTTTGATTAAGTGACAAGACATGACAAAATCTAAGGAACTGAATTAAGTTAACTCTCCAATTTGGTGAGGCAATAACATTATGAATGCAAAATGGGTATCTGACAGTCAACCTTCATAGAATAAGCAAAACAAGACCTAGATATTATGAGGGGTGAGTGCAAATATTCAGTTGAAATGGTTTCTTGGTAAAACAATAGCACATAGAGTGGTAAGGATTGATTTTAGTTATTTAAAATGTGTGTATATGTGTATATGAAGTAATAAGACTTACATAATTATTCCAATAATTTCACCATAACATTTTCTTTTCCAGATTGAAAAATACATTCTATTTCTGTTCTCATGAAAGTTCTACTTACAATTTAATAAAAGATATTAACGTATTATTGTGATTTATAAAAGCATAGCCAACATTTGATATAGGGTATGTATCACATGGAACTGTGGATGAACTTGAGTATACAAAATAATATTTTCAGATATACATTGCCTACATTAAGCCCATAAACATAAAGGACATTATACGCTACTGTAACAAATGTTCCAGGATGGAATTTTGATAAAATCTCAAGAAAAGCAAAATCTCATATCTCAAATGCCGTTGCACAAATAAAAATTACAAACATCCTTTTCTATGCTCAATTACCGAATCTACAATGCAGAACCACTGAAGTATTTTTTTCTCACTGAGGGAAATTTGAAATTGGTAAGCACATTTTCATTATTTTATAAAGACATCAGATTTAGCTCAATTGTATAGATGGCTGATTGTTTACAGTGTGATTGAGTTTGCTCTATTGGCCTGCTTAACTTGAGGAATGTCAAGTTGACCTCTCAATGGTACAATATATATGTGGTAACAGGAATCCATGGATCTATCTCAGTGATCTGAACAATCAATGCTGAAAATCAAATGTGTCAGTTAATGTAATTATTTAAAACACTTGTTACGGAAAAATCATTAACTCCATAAGAACATGAAGACAAAATTCACTCTTACCAAGTATGATTAATGCCATTTATTCAGCAGTCTTCTTTAAGGTAAAACACGCATATATATCTAAACATATGATATGTAAATATATAAAACACGCATATGCATCTAACACCCACATATATATCTAAACATACGATATATAAATATACATTTTAACATACATATCTATACATGTTATATATTTATATAGAAGCATATACATATGTGTGTGTGTGTGTGTGTGTGTGTGTGTATATATATATATATATATATATATATATATATATATATATTTCCAAGTAATAGCTACTCAAATTTGGTATTTTTCATAAACAATACATCTATTTTTATAGGCTTCCCAATAATGTATAAAATCTTCTATTGGAGCATAAATTACTGACAAATGATGACACGTTTTATCTGACGGGGTATTTATTTAGAATTACACTAGTGGGAAAAAAAACATTTTCATTAGAAGTATTAATTTTTAAAACAAATGTTTCTCCCTGGTACCTGAAGGTTAAAATATAATAAAGCTGCCTTCTGAGAAGCCTTTCTGAATTCATCTACTGAGTGAACTAATTACCTACTCACAGACATCTCAACTAATTAAATCCAACAGAAGAATTTTTGAACGTATCACTTTTGGAAGGTAAAGTGTTTCTCGGGTTTATTGAACGTCATTTAAGAAATGAAAAAAGTTAGAATCAAAAACACTGTGAAAATGGTCCTAAATGATCAGCAAGGTAGCTGAATTCAGATTATGCACAGTTGTTTATATTCTGACCGATGTAGACGTTGTATGTGTGTATTGAAAACCTGTAGGACAATGAAGCACTAGTCACAAAATCTTTAAATTGTGTCTGTAGGAAATGGCCATTCCAATATAATTGTTCACATTTAAATGTCATTGCAAACCTATTTTTGTCTTATGCAAATGCAGAAAAGTCAGAATCAAAGAAATGGGCATATAGTGCTGTCACTGAAGGTGTGACTGCCCCTCCTGTAAGATGCTTTTTCAGAGCAACCTCCCTTAGCTCTGATAATAGTTTCAGACAGCAAGTGCCTCACCAATTTTACAGAGAATGTCCGGGGACACATAACCCCGAAATATACAGGAGGTAAAGAACATGTTAAGGTATTCCAAAATAGGTCAAGATTAATCGGCTTAGACAGGTCTCCTCTTTCCTTTTATTTAGCAGATGAAAGCAGGGTATTAAGCAAGTGTACCTGGAGAAGGAATTCTCTGGAAAGAATAAAATTGCACCTAGGGACTATTGGCATCCTTTGTAGGCGGTCCTCAGGAAAAGAACTGTCATTGACAAGAGGACCGTGCATCTTATTTATACATTCTTTGTCCCCTTTGGCAGGTACTCAGCAAAGAAAGGGATTCTTGCATGAGCAGGGCTGGTGGATTAAAAAAAAATTGAATTGAATATAATGAATATGGCATTTTAACAGACAACCATTTTCATACTCAATCAAAATAGTGGAAACATGTTTTATACTTGCTTTACACATTGAGACTCTGAAGTGCCATTACAGATGCTGAGATGGTAACAATCAGCCACTGAAATGAAAGCCTTGAAATTTGCAGCTCAATGGCTGTCACTTTATAATTAAGTACTTGTTTTTTCATTAGCAGTTAACAAAGCATTTTGCTAGTGAAGAACTGATGAAGATACATAAAACAGCTTCATATTATTCTTATAATTAGCTTACGAAGCACTGCTAATATATATTAAATGCCATGATAATACTGGCATTTCTATCCTGTTTTTCCCATTTCTGCTATTATATTTTAGCACATGAGTTAGAGTGAATATGAACTTTCTACTGGAAATCCGTTTGCAATGAGGACCCGGCCCTAGGACAATTCATGACTGACATTCCTAAGATACGTGGGCTATTTTTGTATATCAAAAAGTAGCTATATTTTTTTTTGTGAGGCATGTGAATATATATTTGTGGGACATGTGAACGGGGGTTAACAGGGTGTACAATGGGTATATTTTCAAAAAGGATGGAGAAGGAACATTTGAGCAAATGCTGAAGGACATCTGGCTATCTTGGGAAAGAGCTTTCAGTCAGAGGGGACAAGGGCTAAGTCCCCGGGGTAGTTCTGTGCTTGTCTTCTTGAATAACATGGAGGTAGGGATCATTTCAGAATTTTCGTCAGTCAGTTTGGAGTTCATGTCAGGCTGTGCCTTGCAGGTAATTATGACAACTTTGGCTTTTATTCTGAGTAAAATAGGAAACTATTGGAGTGGTTTGAGTAATATCATTGATCTTTAGCTTTATCTGGATCATTCTTGCTGCTGGGAGATAAAAAGAGAAGAGAGGAAAAGTCGGAATAAGGAAACAAATTGGAGGGTCGTTGGAATAACTCAGATGAGAGCTGATGGAGGCTTGGGCCGGAGGAGTAGAGGGGGGAGATGTGAGAAGTTGTTATAATTTGATCTTGTTTTTATGAAAAACTAACAGGATTTGCAAATCGATCTTATAAGAGGTAAAAGAAAAAAAATACAAGGATGGCACCTTATGCAACTAGAATGATGGAACAGCCAATAACTGAGATAAAATAAGAAAAACTCTGGCAGAAACGGTGGATGGTGGGCAGGGAGGTACTCCAGGATTTCGTTTTGGAATTATTCTATATATTCTCTTTCATAATTAAGTAGGGGAATCTAAAAAGTGGGTAGAGATAAGAGTCTGTAGTTTAAAGAACATATTTAGGCTAGGGATAAAGATTTGGAAGTTGAAATTATGAAAAAAATATAAAGAATAATACAGAAGATAAAGAATAATAAATAAAAAAGTAAAGAATAATAAAAATGGCTGAGAAGACCAAAGGGAGTATCTCTAGACAGAGAAAGAAGTCCAAACACTGAACCCAGTGGTTAGGAATTAGGGGAGATGAGAGAATTAGTAAAGATAACCCAAGTGAAGAAAATGTTCTAAAGAGGAATGTCTGACGACTTTTGTTACTGCTGCTTGTGTTGGTTCAAGCCAGTGGAAGTGGCTCCAATAGTTTGTTTGGTTGGCTGAATGGAACTCAACTTGGCCTGCCTTCAAAGAGGATCAGACACCATAACTCCCTTGCTATCTTATAGACAAAGGTATCCAAAGATGTAATGTTAGAGTCTATTAATCAAGCAAGAACTTTTTATTCATTGCTCTAACCATTACATATTTCAAGTGGACCCAAAGGGCAAGTCCTTTACAAAAACACTGACACCTACATTGTTAAATAAGGGATGGTGATGGTTGCTGTCCTAGAAGGATAATGGGTAGAAGGTTAGGGTAGATGATGGGCTCCTGGAGTGGCAGAGGCCATTGAACCACTAAAGTTGGACACCGTGATCATAATGGGGAGCAAAACCGAGTGGAATCCAGAATGTTTGACACAATATATTCCGTAGCCCTGCATAATTTTTCTGGTATCCTGGGAATAAAACAAAGGGGAAGATTTCTAAAGAATCAGTGGGTTTAGTAGAGTTTCTGGACAGTCTCTTCCATCTCATTGCTTATCCTAAAATTTTACATTTAATTAATCACATCTTTATTATGTCTTAATTAATACCTCTTTTTAAAGTAAACCCTACATCCAGCGTGGAGTGGAGTTCAAATTCACAACTTGGAGATCAACTATCGCATGCTTGACTGACTGAACCAGCTAGGCACCTCTAATTAATACATCTTTAAACCAAGTCATACTGTTTAGTAGGATTTGTCCTCCGACTTTGTTCTTGTTCTTTTAGTGTATTCTTGGCCCCACGTGAGCCCCACGCCCTCCAAAACAAAAAGACTACTGTGATTTGGTGTGAATTGCAATGAATCCATATACAGATTTGTGGCAACACAGAATATTATGTTAACTGTTCCAATCCATGAGTATGGGATATTTATCTCTCCATAAATCCGTGTCTTTTAAAAACTTCTCTCAATATTTTATATCTAAGTCTATCTGAATTAAGTTTTAAGGTCTCTATAATTAACTTGAGTTCCACTCAGGGTTCTGTTCCTGCAGTTAATAAAAGTTTAATCAGAGGGGCACCCGGGTGACTCAATTGGTTAAGCATCCAACTCTCTGTTTCAGCACAGGTCATCATCTCCCAGTTTTGTGGGTTTGAGCCCCGTGTTCAGCTCCATATTGACACCACGGAGCCTGCTTGGGATTCTCTCTCTCCCTTTCTCTCTGCTCCTACCCCACTGGTGCTATCACTGTCTCTCTTAAAATAAATAAATAAACTTAAAAAAAAGTTTCATTGAAATAAAATAGCTTCTTTCTTCATCATGATACTTTAGTGAAAATCAACTATATCCCCTATGTGCTCATTTTTTTTACTTCCCATTTTATGTAGACAATAGAGTATGATGTTCCCATCTACATTAGGAGGAATATATTACAGTGGCAAAATACGACAGACATGTCAGAGGCACAAAGTATCTATATTCTGACACTGTTGTTTGGAACTGTAGCATCTGTTAGCAACTGTTTGAATGTTCTTGTTTCTGTTTTCTTGAAATGTCCTCTTAGACGTTTAGCTTTATCTGCTTCAATCAGTTATACTGGACGGCCTTTCTTTGCATTCTGTGTGGTTTTCTTATAGGCAGCTCTTGGAGCTGCAGCAAACTTCTCTCCAGAACTTCTATAAAGTCCTTGGCATGTGACACATCCGCAAACAGCATTCACATCTACAAATCCTAAGATTTCAGTATATCTAAAGTACAGCTGCAGCCCTCAGAAACTCTTAAATCATTTAGAAATGTGTTTGAAGGCTTAAAAAAAATCAGAAAGTGCAACTCATAATAGCTTAAGGGATTAGGTATTATTTTTCCCACATATACCAACCAAGAAAGCAAGAGGTAGCAGCCAGGACTTGGGCTATTTTTAAGCAGTATCACCCCCTTCTTTCTTTCATCTCTATTATACTTAATAGGTTGGCCTATCATTTCAGGGTTGAAAATGTTCCACCTAAGCTCCAGATAAGCAGGAAAAAGTAAAAAGATGTATCACTTATACCTGATTCACCCCTAAGAAAGAAGTGTTCTGAAGTAGCTCGCCTCCAACCCAGGAAATGTGTTTAAATTTTATTGTTTGTATCTGCTACATGGAAACTAAACTATACATATTCATACTTTTCAGATTTTTTTTTTATGTGGGCAGGTGGAGAAAGATTTTGGTATTGGCACATGCTTAGCCAAACTGTACTATCTGCCTAAAGCATTATGGCCATAGATAATCTTTCCAGGGGCTTACTCTTTTTGGCAATATTTCCCCTGTAATAAAGACTGATAGCACATTTGTATAAATTATCCTAGCCTTTCTGCTGTGTCTTTTTAGTCCTGAAGGGGTTAGAGATCAGTTAACTGATACCTGGTAGGGGATACTTTCAGTCTTACGTATTTTCTCCCAGCGTGTACGAGAACCCAGAACAATCTACTTTTTCCTCTCAGCAGAATTTATACTTGGTCGAGAGACTTGGCAATGAATATAGTTTAAAAAATATTTTCTTAATCTCCTGCAGAAAAGAATATCTTATAAGAGTAAATGACTACATACTTGTCACCATATGCCAAGTGCTATCTGATAGCTTGATAACTATTCACCCACTTAATCCTGACATAAACCATTTGACCTTGCTTTGCAAAAATAAGACTGTGGCCCTCCAGCACACAAGTGACCTGATGGAAGTCATTCACACACTTCTTGGCAGACAAGAGTTCAAAGCCAGGCAGCCTGGCTTCAGAGTCTCTACTCTTCACTGTTTTGCCAGAGGTTCTAATCTCTTCAAAAGAATCTGCAGGAATTCTCCAGCATCTCATATTTCCTCAATCAACCTAGGCAAGTGAAACTCTTAAAGGAACTTATACCATCCATGAGTTTTGTGAAAATTTAAAAGGATATTTAGGGGCAACTGTGTGGCTCAGTCAGTTAGGCATCCCACTTCAGCTCAGGTCAGGCCATGGTGTCTCCGTTCATGAGTTTGAGTCCTGCATCGGGCTCCATGCTGACAGCTGGGAGCCTGAAGCCTGCTTCAGATTCTGTGTCCCCCTCTCTCTCTGTTCCTCCTCTGCTTGCACTCTGTTTCTCTCTCTCTCTCTCTCTCTCTCTCTCTCTCTCTCTCTCTCAAAAATAAACAAACATTTTTTAAAAATTTAAAAAAAGAAAAAAATGCAATATTTAAAAGTTATTGTGGGGAGGGTGCTTGGGTGGCTCAGTCCATTGAGTGTCTGACTTCAGCTCAGGTCATGATCTCACACTCCTGAGTTTGAGCCCGTGTCGGGCTCTGTGCCGACAGCTCAAAGCCTGGAGCCTGCTTCAGATTCTGTCTCCCTCTCTCTCTCTCTGCCCCTTCCCTGCTCACGCTCTGTCTCTCTCTCAAAAATAAATGAACGTTAAAAAAAAGAAAAAAAACGTTGTGGGGAAACCAAATTTTTAAACATCTTCCTACTTACAGGTTCACTGAAATTAAACTGATAGAAAACTCAGTCGTCCATTTATGGCATGTTGACTCAACAAATGTTTTTTTTTTTTTTTTTTTTTTTTTTTTTTTTTTTAATTTTTTTTTTTTTTAACGTTTTATTTATTTTTGAGACAGAGACAGAGCATGAACGGGGGAGGGGCAGAGAGAGAGGGAGACACAGAATCCGAAGCAGGCTCCAGGCTCTGAGCCATCAGCCCAGAGCCCGACGTGGGGCTCGAACTCACGGACCGCGAGATCGTGACCTGAGCTGAAGTCGGCCGCTTAACCGACTGAGCCACCCAGGCGCCCCTCAACAAATGTTTTTAAACTCATCACGCTCAGTTTTGAGAGCGAAGCCATGAAACAGAACTCTTCCTTTCTACACTAGCACTTTTCCTCGCCTTAAATTTAAGTTCTCAATACTTGACATAGAATTATCTTATGTCTTTACAGCAAACTGAAAATTTTAATTTAAATGATTCATCCAGGTTTTCCCGAAGCATGAACTCATTTTCAGAAATACACCTTTTCATTTCATGTAGGCAAAGAACTATCGCTCTGCCCAACTAGTCTCCATAATTATGCGCTTGTTTCTGATTATCTTGTCAGATTCCCTACTGCTGTAATTGTATTCATTATTCAATCTTTGGGTTGAGAACACAAGCAAACCCATGGAAGATAGCACACCATGAGATGAGATAATGATCCCCAGCTTTGCAAATCATGGTTTCAAGATCCCCTTAATATTTATTTTCTGAAAATGCCTCAGTCTTGTCCCAATGTGTATATTACGGGGGTGTCGGGGCAGGAGAAAAGAGGACCATTAGCACAGCACTGTGGTGGTGGGTGATATTTCAGAGAGGAGTGAATCCCTGAGTAGTAACTGGGCAAAATAATGTGAATTGCTTAAATAGATGTGTTTATGTTTTTCTTAGCAATATGATCCCTAAACGCAGACAGACAATCTTTTGCACTCACTCTTCCATTTCTGGAGGAAGAAAGATGTTGTAATCATATAGTTCAGCTCTACTCACATCATTCCCCTGGCTTAAAGGTACACAGTCGGTTCCAAATGCCTAGGAATAAAGTCAAACTTTTAAGCCAGACTTTCAATCCTTCACAACCCAGTCCGCTTTAACCCTTTTTTATAAATTGTAGCACATACATTTCCCCTCACATTTTAAAATTTATGAACCTGGAAAGAATCTTACATTCATTCAGCATGCGTTTCTCTTTATTTTTTTTTTTCAACGTTTATTTATTTTTGGGACAGAGAGAGACAGAGCATGAACGGGGGAGGGGCAGAGAGAGAGGGAGACACAGAATCGGAAACAGGCTCCAGGCTCTGAGCCATCAGCCCAGAGCCCGACGCGGGGCTCAAACTCACGGACCGCGAGATCATGACCTGAGCTGAAGTCGGACGCTTAACCAACTGCACCACCCAGGTGCCCCTGGGTTTCTCTTTATAGTTTAGAAGGTTTTAACTGTCACATTTCCAAGTTCACTAATTTTTCTTCTACTCTGTCTAGTCTGCTCTTCAGATTATCCAATGCTATAATTTACTCAATAATTGGGTTTTTTTTTTTTTTTTATTTTTTTTTCAACGTTTATTTATTTTTAGGACAGAGAGAGACAGAGCATGAATGGGGGAGGGGCAGAGAGAGGGAGACACAGAATCAGAAACAGGCTCCAGGCTGCAAGCCATCAGCCCAGAGCCTGACGCGGGGCTCGAACTCACGGACCGCGAAATCGTGACCTGGCTGAAGTCAGACGCTTAACCGACTGCGCCACCCAGGCGCCCCAATAATTGGGTTTTTTAACTCACAAAATTTAACTCACTTGATTCTTTTTTCCTATCTGCATGTTCTCTTCTCATTATACTCATACTTTCCTTTAAATCTGGACCATATCAAGACTAGTGATTTAAAAGTTTTTTTTTTTCTAGTTACACTCTATGATTTTCTTCATTGTTATATGTCATATTTTTCTGATTCTTCACAGTTATGGTAATTTTTATTTAATGATGGGACTTTTGATTGCTACATTTTGGAATGTCTAGACTTTGTTGTCTTCTTAAACAAAATTATTGTTATTGGTAGTAGCAGTATTTGGTATGCATTTGGATTATTTGCAGATCAAGGTGATCCTTTTGAGACCTCCTTTTTTAAGGTTTATTTGCCAGACCTCTCATGCCCCTTAATGTGAAAGCAAGGTAAAATTTGAAGTCTTTGCTTAAAGAGGTATTCAGTAAAGTCCTTCCACTCCCACCAGGTATAAACTGCATATCTCCACACTCTCTGTGAGCACTGAGATTTATTCATTTTCTTCAAATCAGTGAGACTGCTATGATCTTTTTGGGTTTCCTCTCCTTGTTTTTCATCCTGAAAAGTGCTTCCAGGTTCAAAAACAAGGGAGGCCATGGAGATTCGCTTCTTTCTTTCCTTTCTCTTATTGGTTACTCGGCAAGCACGGTCTGAAAACAATTGTTTCATGTATTTTTTCCAGGTTTCTAGTATAAGGCATGAGGGAAGTTGCTCTGTCACGGGCAAAAGCAGTCCTCAATATGATTTTCATGGAGAAAAGTTTCTAGTTTCAAGATAATTCCCCTTAAGGATTCCATCATCATTATTTCATCTTCTTGTATCCAGTGTTGTTGATGTAATTGTGAATTTTGTTTCTTTGTAAATAATCCTTTTTTTTTCTTTGTAGTGTATTTCATAATATTTTAAATTATTATTTTCAGTATCCTAATATTACCCTATAGTGTTAGAGGTTTTTTTAAGTTACTATTAATACTTTTATTCTAATTATTTGCCTCTGTTCTTTCTGATAATTTTTATTCCCTCTGTGAACCTTCTCTTTCTTTCTTAATCTTTCTATCCAGCAGACTTCTGATGAAATTTTGCCCTTGGAAAACCCTACTGGGAGACCAAGTGGGGAGAAAAGGAATAGGCCAGTGAATTTGCCTCCTACTCACTATTTCTATCATCCCAGACAAGGACATCCTCTTTGACTCCTGTGCTTGAAGGAGTCTCCACTTCTGTGTCCTTGTTCCTGTTCAACACTATATTTTTCTTACTCTACTATCTTGAAAGCCAGCTGTGGTACTAACACTTTTCAACGATGTCATTCAAAGACACATTTTTGTCTTGCCAAATCATCTGCTATGACATACAGCGTTAGAGTATCATAATAATTTTGTATTAATATTACAAAGTAATTGATGAATTAAAAATGTTTTTCTTAAAATCTTGTTTGTATTTTAATCTAGGTAAAGGTAGATGCTATTTACAAAACAGATTGGGCAACTTTTCCAGCTCTTATAGGCTGTTTCCTCCATAACATTTTAAATTCAAAGGGTATTAGTTATTCTATAGTTGATCTTCATTTTTTTTCCCAAATGTGACTCATCCCTTTCATACGACCCATAATTCTTTCTAGTTTTACTAAAAAAAAATCAATGAAACATTTACAACAAAAACTCAATTTTCTTAAGATCACTTTGAAAAATGTGTCAAGTTTTTACTCACAATTATGAGAAAGAATGAAGTAAGACTTATGTGGAATACTGAACCAAATTAATTTTTAGAGCTTATTCAAAACTTATTTACATAGCTCTCCATAGATATTTATTAAAGCTTATAAATATTATAGATACTTATTCTAAGAGAAATTTAATAAATCAGAGTACAGAGTGATAAGACCCTTCTGACTTTTTGGATCTAATTGCCAATCCTTTGCCAAATGTCCAGAATTAAGCATCATCTTGAAGTCGCTGGATATATTTCTTATAGAACACAGTGCATACATTCATAAACTCATATACTGCACATGAATGCTATAAAATATTTCGGCATTTTTTAATAAATCACCTCAGATTAAACATAGTTTTGCAATTTGTTTTTTCCATTTACCATACAGTTTTATGTTTATGCAAATCCCTCTGTTTCAATCTTTAGTTTGCAGGATATTTTTGAATCATTTATTGATGTGCATATTGATGACTGGGTGTACTGGAGTGAGTTCCTAAAGGGTCATGAAAGCCCATACGTACATCACTTCCAACTCCATATTCAGTGACATTACATTGGTAGACTGAAATGACCCATAATGGCGACCAGAGTTCATGGGAAAAATAATGTAGTGTGTTGTTTCCAAAATGTTCCCCAATGTAAAGGTGATTGATACAATGTAGAACCATCTGCTTTTCATTATCTGTGCATTCTATGACTTTGACGGCAGCCTGTTTTATGTTACTTTTCAAAAAAAAAACCACTATAAGCTTATATTTATAATTTTTCCTTTCCCACAATACTTGATGATGGCATATTATTTTAATATTTCACTAAGTGGTTTCATATTTAATGTTGCATTTAGGTGAGATTGCATTTTGGTTTCATTTACAAAATTATACTAACCTTATAAAACAAGTAGGTTATCTTGTCCTGTTTTTCTATCTTCTATTATCAAAAAGAGTTTTGGGAAGACTTGACCTTTCATAATTCAGGAAAAATCGCCTGTAATACTGAAAACATCTTATTTAGTGGAATAATTAATTAGTGGAATAATTTTTCTACCAAATAACTTTCCATAATGAGTAGTGTGTTTTTAGAGATTATATTCCTTTGAGTTTTTAAACATTAATTTATATTTCCCAGATATTTCCCTTTTTTCCCCAAATATATTGGAATAAATTAATTGATGTTATCATGTGTTTTTTCAATTTTCTTCTTTTACAATAGTTTGCTTATATATTTTTAACCATTTCCTTCTATTAGAAAATCTTTATTCTTTTTCTTCCAAATTAAAAAAAAAATTCCAAGGTTTTGTTTTTGTTTTCTGTTTCATGAATCCTGTCTTCTAGGATTTTTCTCTCCTGTCACTTATCATGGAGAGGGACTACTTTAGCTACATTCTTCTCATGTTAATTGCTTTTATGTATCTTTTTGTTTGTTTTGTTTTGATACATTTCTTTAATTATTCAAATCACTTCCTAAGTATGGCTTAGGTACGTCCCACAAGTTTTGTTAAGTACTTCTTTTGCCAGCCTTCATTTTTATTCATAGGGACAAAAATTGTAGTGATGAAGTTTCTTTGTTACCAATCCCATTTTAGGGGGCTGTATAGAGGTACATATAAAGTTAACACCCCAGCTAGAGTGACTACCCGCCTGTGAGCACTTAATAAACTGCAGGATTCGAGAAGCTTAATTCCTTCCGCTGCAGCGAAACCGTCACATTCTGAGCCTTGGGGTTGCACAATGTGATGTAGAAACTTAGCCTGTAGCTCATTTCCGCCTAATTAGCATTCATAGTTGGGAGAAAATTAGCCACTTCAGCGGCCACAATAGCTGAAAGAATCCCAGCCAAGATCTGTTACCTGCATACACCCATGTTTATCGCTGATTTTCAAAAATTCTGTAGAATGCCAGCTTGCTCTCTGAGCTGAGTAATTTCAAAACTATCATAAGTATTTCATAATGCCACAGGTATTGCTTTTTAAACTAATAGTTAATATCAAAAGGATTATTTGATTTCTAAATTTTTATAATTGTTTATACACACCACCAAGAAATAAAGCAGGGTAAGCAGGATTGGAAACACCAGTAGGTTTTCCCTTATATTTCCTCTGTTAACTGAAAAGTTAGATAGACATCCGAGTTTTACTTTTTTGTTGTTGTTGTTAAAATGCTGAAATTTAGATATAAATATATATATGGATATAGATAGGTATTCACAGTTGTATTGTGGCTGTAATTATAGTTTTAGATCAACTCCTCTGTGTCACTAGCATTTTAAAAGGAGTAATTTTTTTTTTTTTGCCTAATATGAGACACTTACTAAGATATAATTAAGTCAATTAACTTCATAATGGTTAATGAAATACATAGGGAGTAAAGATGGATAATCTTTTACGTAGGAGACATGTTATAAGAAAGAATACAAATATAACTCAAAATCATCTTATTTTCATAGAGGCAGGCTTCATAAATGTTAGCTTATCTAATTTATTTATTACTTCATTTTAAAATTTAAAAGATTTATTTATCTGGAGATATTGCAGGTGCTAAATACTGATAGCTGATTAAATTAACGGCGGGTTTCTGTTAATCTGATCAATTGTATTTTTAAAACATTAAAAATGTTTGTTTTAATTTTAAAAAAGGGGAAGATTTGTGATTAACTATTATGGTAAATAGTTATGTCCTATTAAAGTTTTGCATCATATATATATTCTTGATATAAATGTATGCATTTATTTCAGCAAAACAATACATTCAGAGTAAATAGAAAGTAATTGTCTTTAATATTTATAACAATATTTTATGATCTTGAACTTCTGTATGTGTATTTACATAATATATCCAGACATACGTAGTTTATACACAAAATAGATAACTATTACAGCAAATGGTTTTATATTTTGTGATTCGGTGGCAGAGAATAAAGATGTCAGAAATTTCCTCCCAGTCTTAAAAAAAAATCTTGGGGGTGCCTGGGTGGTTCAGTTGGTTAAGTGTCCAACTCTTGATTTGGGTCCAGTTCAAGAGCTCCGTGTCAGCCTCTGTGCTGGCAGTGCAGAGCCTGTTTGGGATTCTCTCTCCCTCTCTCTCTCTGCCCTTACCACTCACACTCTGTCTCTCAAAATAAAGAAATAAACGTTAAAAAAAAAAAACTTTGGTAGCCAGTTTCCCATATCCATTACAAACAAACCCAAAAGTTATATACTATGGTCATTCATTGTATTTAAATATAGGTGATCTAAATACGTCATTAGAGCAATCCCTGAACCATTAATATTTTATTAACTTATAAGCATTTAATAAATGAATATAAGCAGCCATTAAAAATACCTATTTCCTTAATCTGATTATTCATTCAAGAATATTCAATAAATACTCAAATGCCTTTAGCAAGGAGTAGTTTCTTGAGGCAGATCAGTACGCAAAATATATAAAAAATAGCTTTCAGTATTGAGCTTACATTTCATTAGGGGCAGCAACACAAATTTATAGTTTGTTAGGAGGTTAATGTGCTATAAGAGGTAATGCAGGGTGAAGAGAATTGGAAATGTCACGATTCAGAGAGATGGCAGTCGCAATTTTAAAATAGTGTAGTCAGGTAAGCCACACTAAGAAGTGACGTAAGCGTAGATATAAAGGATATAAAATAGTTAGCCATGAGGGTATCACTATCGGCAGCAGCAGCAGCTAGTGTAAATACCCTATGGCAGAAATATATGTGGAACAATACAAACAATGTGTCTGGAAAGAGTAGTTAGTGAGGTCGGGGTGGTAACTGGAATTTGTATCATGTAGGATGTAGACGCCGTTGCTTTTGTCTGATAGAAGTATTGAGCCCTTGCATGGTTTTGAGCAAAAAGAATGGCACAAATCGAATTAAGTTAAAATGGGTCACTAAGGCTACTAAGTGCGAATTTACCACAAAGGGAAATAATAGAAGTATTGAGATCACATATAATATTTAATATAGGTGAGAGATAATGGCATCTTGAATCAAGATAGTAGCATAAAGGTCCTTGAAGAGTGTTCATATTTTAGATATATTTTGGAGGTACAATGAATGGGATATACTGACAGACTGAGGTATGTAGAGTCTGAGAGGCAAATTTTAGCCAAAGATGACCAAAAGTTAGTCAACTAATATTTTCCATAATTATGAGGTTTTATAAACATTTCAGGAAATGTAAGCATTTCAGGAAATGTTTTCAATCTGTCAGTATACAAACAATGAAAGAATACGTTATTCTAAGATGCTTGTCTTTGGGGGAAAATTACAGGTTAAAAAGGTTGTATTAAAATTACTGGCTAGGAGCACCTGGGAGGTTCAGTTGATTAAGCATCCGACTTGGGCTCAGGCCATGATCTCGTGGGTTTGTGGGTTCGAGCCCTGCATCAGGCTCTGTGCTGACAGGTCAAAGCCTGGAGCCTGCTTCTGATTCTGTGTCTCCCTCTCTCTCTGTCCATCCCCCACTTATGCTCTGTCTCTGGCTCTCTCTCGAAAATAAATAAACTTTAAGAAAAATAAAAAAATAAAAAAAAATATTGGCTATAGTTGCTCAACTAATAACGACACTTAACTTATTAAGGCATCTCTGTTCCAGATTTACAACTTCATTAATTACCAGTGAGAAACTTGATTCCTGTTCTCATTCATACATTTCCTTATTTGAAAAGAAAAACGTTTCCTTATTTGATCAATGCCTTTATATGTAACCAGTCTCTTACTGTGTCCTGATGCCTGAAAACTTTTTTTTTAATAGAAATAAAAAAGCTGATTCCAAAGATCATACGGAAATAGAAAAGACTTAGAATAGTCAAAACAACTTGAAGAAAATAACAAAGTTGGAAGGTTAATACTTCCTGATTCAAAGACATTGTCTAAAATAATGTGGGATTGACATTAAGAAGACAAATAGACTAGTAGAACAGATTAGAACATCCACAGGCATATGGATTAATATGTTTTAGTAAAGATGCAAAGTCAGCTCACCGGTGGAAGGATATTCTTTGCAGAAAAGAGTAATGGAACAATCAGATCCAAGTGCATAAAAATAAACTTTGATCCATATCTGGTACCATATATAAAAATCAACTCAAAATGGCTCACAGACCTAAAGGTCATATCTGTACAAATTAACCTCCCAGAAGACGTAAGTTCATGTTACTTTCTTTTAGGCAATGATTTCATACATATGATACTAAAATAATAATTCATGGATGAAATTAACTTGATTAAAATTGAAAACCTTACCTCTTCAGAAGACACTATTAGATAATGAAAAGACAAGGCACATACTGGAGAGAAATATACAAAATAGTTGATAAAACATGTATGTCTAGAAACAAAGAAAGCTCAAGTTTCAGTAATGGTAAAATAATTGCCAAATTAAAAAACGGGCACTGTTTGAAGGAAATTTTACCCAAAAAGTTTATGGATATGGAAGAAGTATGTGAAATGATGCTCAATATCATGAATCATTAGGGAAATGTTCAGTAGAACTACAAGCTAACATTAGACACCTATTAGAAAGGCTATAATAAAAAAGACTGGTCATATCAAGTGTTGGAAATGACATACAGAAACTGGAATTCTTATAGACTGCTGGTAGGGATGTAAAAAATTCCAATTACTGTGAAAACTGGTGAGCCATTTCTTTGGTAACTCAACCTAGCATATGACCCAACCATTCTATTCCTAGCCATTTACTTAAAGGAAATGCACTCATATGTTAATACCAATGCTTATATCTGAATGTTCACAGCAGTTTTATACATACGAGGCAAACATTGGAAAAAACACAAAACATTCATTAATATAATGAAATATAATGAGCACAGTTTGGTATATTCATACAATATAAATACTCAGCAATATAAAGGAACAAACTAGTCATACATGCATGAATCTCAAAAATATGTTCAATGAAAGAAGTCAGAAACCATGCTATATTTTGCACGATTCAATTTATATGACATTTTAGAAAAGGCAAAACTGGAAACTGAACACGGATCAGTTATTGCCCTAGGCTGGTAGTGGGGGCAGGAGGGCTATTGACTGAAAAGGGCTATGTGAGAACTTTATGGGGCGATGGATTAATTTTGCATATTTATTTATTTACTTGTTTATTTAGAGAGAACGAGTGGGAGAGGTGCAGAGAGAGAGAGGGAGACAGAGAATCTCAAGCAGGCTCTGTGAACCTGAAGCGGGGCTGGATCTCACAAACCATGACATCATGACCTGAGACAAAATGGAGAGTCGGACGCTTAACTCACTGAGCCACACAGGCACCCCTAATTCTGTATCTTGATTGTAGATGAAGCCATAGAACCACATCCAGTCACCAAAGCATATTGAACTGTACATATTAAGTGTTATTATAGGTAAATAATACTTCAATTAAAAATAAATATGCCCATGTTTTTGTTACAAAATATTCTTTCTCATTGAATTGCTCTTTGTTATATTGCGCCTTCATATTTCTTTATTCTTTTCTTTATTTTATTGAATCATACTCCCTTTTAAAATTACCCTCTCCTCTTCAGAGAATGAAAGAGTTATTTTAATCAGAAGTGGCCTTAAATTTCAATATTCTTATACACCAGCTTATCTGCAGACTCTATGTTCTGTTAGTACATGTCAGACATTGCACTCAGTACAATGAGGTATTTCTCTTTGTTTTAATTCTCTGTAAGGCATATTTTATGACACTTTGTATAAACCTTCAATATAAAAATAAATTGAATTGAGCTTGTTATAGCTCTATCAAAGACGGATCCATTTGGAAAGAATTTTGTCTGAGAAGATAATGAGCAGGTACTTATGTTTGCATCACCATTTTCAAAATGGTGTCTCGAGAACTTTCTTTAAAAAATATGAATATGAAACATATTACATTGCTGTCCCACTTGAGACGTCTGATAGTTTAGATCTCCCATTAGCTTTTTTCCCCCAATCAAATTATCTTCTGCCTCAAGATTATTAAGAATTAAATTTTTCATTGATAAATTAAAGTTTTACATCAACATTTCTTTAGTCCTTTTTCCATATGGAAGGGGAACGTTGGAATATTTTTTTTTGTTAATGTAGCAGCCAAATATCAGTTCTATCACACTGTGTTTTACGTAGTCAATATCTTCTCTCCAGAAATTGTATGTCTTTCTCCTGTGATGTATAGTGTGTCCTTCATATTAAGATTTTCATAAGAAAAGGGAAATGCAAGTCGATGTAGCTCTGAAGCAAATCACTTATAATTCATTTTTCAAGGGATCCACTTGTGTATCAAAATTAGAGTAGCGTCATTTTACTTGGTGATTATGCGTTTAGAGTGAAAACATTTGCAGGAGTGTTTTTTGGTAAATATATGCATTATGCTTAGGAAACTTGAAGTTATTATACAGAGGCATCCTATTTATCTTTTATCCAGTTTGGGGAAATTGACATTTTAAAATCAAGGTCGGCTTCTGTGATTTTTGTGTGTGTCTTTTAATTCATTTGATCATTCATTGATCTGGGAAACTATTTCCTGGTGCTTTGTGAGGTCCTTTGACGGTGAAACAGTTACACAATTAAATATCCGTAGGGAGTACTTCTTGCATTTTTCAGGAATACTGTAACTAATTCCAGATGATTAAAAGCCCAACTAAATCGGATTTAAACAAATAAATTTGGATTCATTGACACACATAAAAGTAAGAATAGAGCCATCATTTGATTTGGCTGGTTTTGACAATACTTCTTTCTTTTTCCATCCCTCATTCGGTTTTCTCTGTGTTGGATTAATTCTTAGGCAGATTCATATTTCCACATTCATTTCTTACGTAACTCATGAAATACTAGTAGATCCTTTTCTTCTGAAAGTTTCTGAACTCCACAGCAGAAACTCATCTGGGTTATTTATCTCGTTTGAGTGTTTTCGAGGATATAAGGCCACACTACCCTACACACGTTAGATAACATTTGTGAATCAAATGTAATAATTAACATTTATTTATAGTTAAAAATATATCCAGCACAACTTTTAAGTATTTTGCCTCACTTAATAATTATGACAACTGAACCGTCTCTATATAAAAGATAAGGACTACAGAGTTCGTAAGAAGTAAATCACATCTTGTTTACATAGAAGGAGCGATGTATTTTATTACCTGTTAAAGCTTTCCATGTACCCTTCCTGGGATTATCTGTTCAAAAATTCATGATAGCAAGATAAACCAAAGGGAAATAACATTTAATGTTGCATTCAATATGTGTAATTAATTTCTTGTTCTATGCTGAGGGAAAAAAGTTCAAATTTTCTTTCCTCACTAAATAAGTATTGAACGGATCTATTTTCTTTCTTTCTTTCATTCTTTTTTTTTTTTTCATCCTTAATTTAAAGGAACACCAAGTTACTGGTCTGTTATGAGTGCCCAATTTTTTGGACCAGGAATATGACTGCTTTAAGACAAGCAACTCCTAATTGGATTATTGACCTTTTCTAGAGTTCTCAATTTCTCTTTGTCTGCTTTCTGCTGAAAACCATTATTTTCGGCAGGCATTTTTATTATGGGATGGCCTTTCCATTTTCTTTTATCCTTACATATTCAATTTATGTTTATCAGCTTTATTTTTATCTCTGCCCTTGTCCTTCACATTTGAGACTCAGTTAATTTCTTTCTTATTAGAACTCTTTGCTTCTATGTGCTATGTACTCTCTTGTTCTGTGAATGCTTGACAATTCAAACTGTTCTCATCAAGAATGCTGACAAAAAATACGAGATACATTTTTATCTTGTCATGTGAACCTCCGATCACATCAGTAGTGTGATTTCGCAGATTAGATGATCAACTTTGAATCGTTAAATGTAGTATTTTAAATAAACATAATATTTTAAAGTTAAAAAAAAGAGGAGGGACAATCACACTTAAAAATGAGATGAGAGGGGCGCCTGGGTGGCTCAGTCGGTTAAGCAGCCGACTTCGGCTCAGGTCATGATCTCGCGGTCCATGAGTTGGAGCCCCGCGTGGGGCTCTGGGCTGACAGCTCAGAGCCTGGAGCCTGGTTCAGATTCTGTGTCTCCCTCTCTCTGACCCTCCCCCGTTCATGCTCTGTCTCTGTCTCAAAAATAAACGTTAAAAAAAGAAATGAGATGAGAATTACCATGGGTAAAATCAAAAAATGGTTGAAACTACTCCAGCATCAGTCATCTTGCTGGGCTCCAGGATGAACATAAAAAGACACAACAAAGGGGCCCCTGGGTGGCTCAGGCAGTTGAGTGAAGGACTTCAGCTCGGGTTGTGATCTCACAGTTCATGAGTTTGAGCCCCGCATGGGGATTGCTGCTGTCAACTGAGAGTCTGCTTCAGATCTTCTGTTTCCCTCTTTCCCTGCCCCTCTCCTGCTCACATTCTCTCAAAAATAAAACTTTAAGGGAAAAAAAAAGACCCAACAAGTAATGAAAATAATTTTGTCTGAAGTCTCTTATTTGGACCTGCTCTTTAGCGTAAGTCCTTGATTTTGGAGAGAACTTAACCTCAGAATCCATGATCACTGATAGAGTTGGAGAGTCCACTGTGTTCCTGCCTCCGATTCTGGAGGAATCTAGAGGGTCAGGTTACCTGCCAGTTTGAAAATGGATCTATGAAATTCTCAACAACACTGAGGACACTGGATTAAGAACTAGTTCTGAAATGAGAAGATTAGGGATTCAGGGAGAGGTAGTCAGTTATAAAAAAAATATATGGTAGAAAAAGGAAATGTAAACTCTGATCCACATCCACATATATGAACATATACAAAACATTA
Organism: Prionailurus viverrinus; assembly: GCF_022837055.1. Lineage (NCBI taxonomy): Eukaryota > Metazoa > Chordata > Mammalia > Carnivora > Felidae > Prionailurus > Prionailurus viverrinus. The sequence goes on along the minus strand of NC_062569.1, from coordinate 138,898,252 downwards.
TTCATTTATAGCATTATGACATTTTTATAATTTACATTTTTATAATTAGATGGTAGCTTACCATTATACACATTAAAGTATTACAATGGAAAACTGAAATTTGCTGACATTTGGGAACATCATCGATATATAATATTAGAGAAATTAAATAGATTTATGCAAAATATTTTTATTTGAACATGATTTTAAGGTCTGTTTTTTCATATATTTCTTTGATGTGGAATTTGCTTATAAATAAGGTATTAGAATCTTTGTAGATCCTGTTCTTGCCTTGCTGCTACGTTTTTAGCTAAGGTTTTTAACTAAATTGTTTCTTTTAAGTTTATTTCTATTTTTATGTTTATTATATCACACATAAGTATATCTTAGTTCGATATGTATAAAATATAAATCTCTATGAAAATGAGGATTTAATAAACATTTCCTCATATCAGACATAAATGCCTTCATATGCATTCTTTAGATGCATATATATTTTTCTTTTTGTGACCTACTTCATTAATTATTATTTTTACTTGTGTCGTTGACATACAATTTTATATTAGTATCAAGTGTACAATATAGCGATTCAACATTTGTACATCGTGAAGCAATCACCACTATAAATCTAGCTGCCATCTGTCACAGTACAAAGTTGTTACATATATTGTTTTCACTCAATTTCACATTATAAAGTTATGAGTAATATATTACAGTCTTTTAAAATATTGGATGGAACTCAAACGTTTTTCGATGATGTTAGCCTAGATATATATTTGTTCAGATTTTATTGACCTCACTTTCAATGTAGCTTATTTTGATAACCTCCATGTGTATGTGCTCTTGTCGACGATGAAAACAAAAACAAATTACTATCATTTAGTGTGCCCTTTGGAGTAAGCTAATTTAGCACATACCTCTCAAAATGTATCTTTGTCTGTGATTTTTCTATAATTTAAAGTGTATTGCTTTTGAAATTATTACAGTTAAGATAAAATAATTCTAAAGTGGACAATTGCTTTCCAGTCTGTCTACAATAACACACAAAAGTCTTTCATTGTGTTTTAACTTGGTATCTGCTATTCTATTTCAATATTCTTCCAGCTCTTTATGAGATGAATTCTCAATGGCACATTTTGTTCAAATAATAGTTAAGAAGTAATACAAACTGAACTGTTAGAATTATACATACTTAGGCAGGTGGACTAGCACACAAATAATTCGTGAAACACAACTCATCTTTCACTTCAGTTGTGCCTTGTTGGGTTTCTAGGAGAGTGCAGAGGACAATGCAGAGAAGTTTTTATTTTTATTTTTTTAAATGTTCTCTTATTTATTTTTGAGAGAGAAAGACAGACTGCGAGCTGGGGAGGAGCAGAGAGAGAGGGAGACACAGAATCCGAAGCAGGCTCCAGGCTCTGAGCGGTCAACACAGAGCCCGAGACGGGGATCGGACTCACAAGCTGTGAGATTATGACCCGAGCCGAAGTCAGACACTTACCTGACTTAGCCACCCGGGTGCCCCCATTTCAGGGAACTAACTCTAAAGTGAAAGCCCCCAGCATCTAAAATATCTAGAACAGCTATGGGCATCAAGCACAAAACATCGAGCAGGTTTGGTACCTAATTGTCTGACTCTTATTTCAGTACCAAAGACGCTTTTCATAAATTGAGGACATGTCAGAGGATGCTTTACATGTGCTCCATCAAATAGCCAACAGTCCCCTTGTCCCGTATAGAAACTATGAATTTTCTTATCCACTCTTCTATTTTGTCTCTATGCTGGAGTAACATCTAAGATGCTTTATCTGTGCCAAAGGCATTGTCCATACTGTGATGCTTCCAGAACTTCTACCCACACTTGGATCACTGATGACTGAACTACCAAGTATGACGTTTGTGCTGAGGGCCCTTTCTCCTGCAGCCCTAAAAACACCGAATGTCTGACTCTACCAATGTCTGCCCCAGAATGGTGCTTGTCAACGTGCCCTGAATTCCAACTGACATTTTTTTATTAAACCATTTAGCAAAGTTTTTTCTTGCTCATTAATTGCAGTTCTATAATCCTAGGAGTCAGGCATGAACCTACTTAGGGCAAAAACTAAAAGCAAAAACGAGTAATAGATACCACGTTTTAAAATAATCTTTTTCTGCAATGTGGTTAAATTGTCCTTGACCATAATGTTAGTACCAATCCTAATTTCCTTTGATGTAAATGGTTTCCAGGATGATCCGTGTCCTTCACATAAACAGAGCCCAAATGAGCAAACACAACCTATATTCTAGACTTGCCTACACATGGCTAGACCTCAGAGTAGCAAAGTGTAGGTCAAATTTGCACTTAGCTATATGCAGCTACGTGTAATTATAATAGTTTATTTTGGAAGACTTTTGGAAAAATATTTTCTCCTTCTTGATTTCTGAATGTGTAAATATACTTTTGATTGTTTGTTTATTTGTTTTATGGTGGGAGAGAGAACTCTGATTTCCTTTATGAGTAGGTTATCAGGCAGCTGCACACATTCTTCCTCAGCTGCAGGCAGAAAGGATTTCTGACATGACAAGCATCACAAGTGAGTATTTAGTACAGAAAAAAAAAAGTAAAAAGACATCTTCAAAGCTCCTACTAATTCAATAGGAATCTAAGTCTGAGGAAGAAACGATTCCTTTTAATTATTCAAAAAAAAATATCCTTTGTAGAAATCCAACTTGGCTGAAGCAAGCCAAAACACCCTTTCTTATACAGACAAAATGTATTTGCATCCCATCAAAAACATTTGGGCATAAATTCCACTCAAATAGGAAATATCTGTCATTGGCAATGTTTAAAGGACATCTATAAGATTCAGAGTCACTGTGACTGACATGACCAAACATTAAAGTTTGCAATCTCTCCGGTAAAGCATTCTGGGAGCTTCTTCATTCAAGTCAAGCCTATAGTCTTTTTTTTTTTTAATTTATTTTGAGAAAGAGAGAGAGAGAAGGAGTGTGCGTTGTGGGGGGGGGGGGGGGGAGAAAGAGAGGGAGAGAGAGAATCTTAAGCAGGCCCCATGCTGTCAGCACAGAGCTTAACATGGGGCTCGATCCCATGAACTGTGAGATCACGGCCTGAGCCAAAATCAAGAGTCAGATGCTTCCCCAGCTGAACCACCCAAGTGCCCCACACCTATATTCTTCTAGAAAAATTTAAAGTACATATAAAAGCAAGTCGCACTCTAGGTAATGTGATTGTACATCAAGTTTTACATATGGATGTGCCCAATTCTGGTTCTGGAAGGTTGACATGGTCCTACATCACTATGATCACCGGATAATTAAATAAACATTAATGTTTGAAATCTAAACAGACTGGTACATATGAGAGGATCAACACATATATGTGTGCTTATGTCCAACTTACACAAGCATACCCCAGATATATTGTGCGTTCAGTTCCAGACCACTACAATAAAGAGAGTCAAATGATTTTTTTGGTTTCCTAATGCATATGAAAATTTTGTTTATACTAAATCGTAGTCTATTAAGTGTGCAATAGCATCATGTCCAAAAATATATACATACTTCAATTTAAAATTTTTTCATTGCTAAAAAATGCTAACCATCATCTGAATGTTCAATGAGTCATAATATTTTTGCTGGTGGAGGGTCTTCTTTTTTTTTTTCTTTTAATGTTTAGTTTTCAGAGATTGAGAGAGAGAGAGACAGAGCATGAGCAGGGGAGGGGCAGAGAGAGAGGGAGACACAGAATCTGAAGCAGTTCCCAGGCTTTGAGCTGTCAGCACAGAGGCCAACGCAGGGCTCGAACTCATGCACTGTGAGATCATGACCTGAGACGAAGTTGGACGCTTAACTGACTGAGCTACCCAGGTGCCTCTGGAGGGTCTTATTTTGATGTTGATGGCCACTGACTGATGAGGGTGGTGCTAGCTGAAGTTTGGGGTAGCTGTGGTAACTCCTTACAATAAGAGAATAATGAAATTTGCTGCTTCAATGGACTCTTCCTTTCATGAACAATTTCTCTGTAGCAGGTGATGGTGTTCAATGGCATTTCATTCAAGGTAGAATTTGTGAATTGGAGTTAATCCCCTCAACCATTGTCACTGCTTTATCAACTAAGTTTATGTAATATTTTAAATCCTTTGCTGTCATTTCAACAAATCTTCACAGCATCTAAAACAGTAAATTCTATCTCAACAAAACATTTTCTTTGCTCGTTCATAAGAACCAACTCCTGATGCATTCAAGTTTTAAGGTGACATTGCAGCAAACCAGTCTCATCTTCAGACTCCACTTATAATTCTAGTTTTCTTGTTATGTCTACCATTTCTGCAGTTACTTCCTCCACTGGAGTCTTAAACCTTTCAAAGTCTTCATGAGGATTAGAATTAACTTTTTCCAAATGCCTATTAGTGATATTTGGACCTCTTCCTATGAATCAAAAGTGTTCTTAACGGCATCTAGAATGATGAATCATTTCCAGGAGGCTTTCAATTTACTTTTCCCAAATCCATAAAAAGAATCACTATGTATGCACCTATACCATTATGGAATTTATTTCCTAAATAGTAAGACTTGAAAGTTGGAATTACTCTGTGTTCCATGGGCTTCAGAATAAACTTTGTGTTAGTAGGCATGGAAACAACATTAATGTTGTTGTATATCTCCATCACAGATCTTGGTTGACCAGATGGATTGTCAATGATTTGACATTTGATTTGTTAATCATTTGAATGGAATCTGTTTTTTGAGCACTATATCTCAACCGTGGGCTTACAAATATTCAGTAAACCATATTGAAAATAGATGTGCTGTAATACAGACTTTGTTGTTCCATTTCTAGAGCACAGGCAGAGTAGATGTAGCATCATTCTTAAGGGCTGTGGGAGTTTGGGAACGGTAAATGAACACTGGCTTTGAGTGAAAATCACCAGGTGCATTAGCCCCTAACAAGAGTCAGGCTCTCCATTGAAGCTTTGGAGCCAGACACTGACTTCTCCTCTCTCGCTATGGAAATCCTAGATGGCGTCTTCTTCCAAACCAGTCTATTTCATCTCCACAGAAAACCTGTAGCCACCTTTGTGAATTATCTTAGCTAGAACTTCTAGATGACTTCCTTTAGCTTCTACATTGGCACTTGCTGCCTCACCTTGCACTTTGATGTCAGGGAGTCAGCGTTTTCCCCTCAATCTCATGAATCCACCTCTGCCAGCTTCCAACTTTTCTTCTGCAGGTTCCTCACCTTTTTCAGCCTTTGCACATTGATGCTCTTCAGTCCAGCCCTGCTCTGGATTAGGCTTTGGCCTAAAGAATTCAAAGTGTGGCTGTTTTGATCTTCTATCCAGACTACTGGAACTCTCTCCATACAAACAAAGAAGCTATTTCATGTTCTTATGAATCATCTATTTGCTGCTTTACTCGACTAGCACTTTTCATTTCTTTCAAGAATTTTTCCTTTGCATTTGCTACGTGGCTAACTGGCAAAAGAGGCCTGGTTTTGGCGTATCTCATCTTTTGACAGCCATCCTCACTAAAATTAATCATTTCTAGCTTTTGACTTAAAGTGAGAGATGCGTTCATTGTTCTTCCTTTTACTTGCTTTGCTGGAAGCTGGTTACTAGAACCTCAGTCTCTATCTTAAAATTTAGGCATGCTCATTTCCCATTATATTGTTATATGTTGTGTTCCATGACAGTCAATATTTTATTATGTATGCAAAGGTCAAGTTTTGTTAATTATAAAACTTCACTTATTTATGACAGTTGCTTGATGGTAAATATATGCAGTGTATTAGACTTCATATTATTTACCTCTCTGCTACTGACTAAATACTTTAACAACATTGGGTTTTTTTTTTACATCTATATGCTTCATGTGCAATTTAATTACATTGGATAAGCACCTCATATTATATAAGCAGAGTTGTCGTAAAGGAGCCTGAATACAATTTCACCAATATATTCAGTTAAGATTTTCTGCAACTTCACTTTTACCTTACTCTTTTTCTAAAGTTTTCTCATTTGAAAAGGTGTAACAAGGTGATTTCAGACTGTGAACCATGGGGACTAAGGTAGCTTCTCTTCAAACTGCTAATTTGTACCAATAAATTAACCAAGCCCATGGGACACTTAGAAACCTGTTGACTAGTGTGTTCATCTTCATTCTTCCTCCACCTACTGATTTTGACCTTGTTCCTGCTGTTTTATTTTTTTCTATGGCTGTAAATGTAGATGCTACAGTAAATAAATATGTAATAGTGCTATCCTAGTGTCCAATCTATTCAAATTTTGTGATGTTTTAGAGTTCCTAAAGTTAGAAAATCTTTTTTATAACTCAAATGAGATAGTCACTTAAAGTTGCATACAGGTTTGACTGCACTTGAAAATTTGCACTGACGTAATTTTTTTGCAATCAGAATGTAATAATTAATTTGTCTGTGTACACGAAGATTTAAAATGTTATCTTTGCTTTGCATGGTCAACACATGATTTCCTGCAGCAGTTCGTGCAATATCACCACCCACAGAAGTTCACACTCCCACTGATACACTACCTAAAAAGAAAACCAGTAGGTAACCTCCAGATCTTAAATAATTGTTCCCATTTGTGTGATTATATCATTTAACCTGAGGTTCATGCTAGAGATCAGACACGTCACCGCTCTTTTGTTAGAGGAAATAGGGGGAAAGTGACATTTATCATTTGGTCTTTTTTAGTACTTGATGTTTAATTGCCAGGTATAATATGAAAGAGATACAAGTCTGCGTCTTGAACTCTTGTTTCAGGCTAGAAAATCTGGATTTCTCTTATATCTGATAATATTCTTGAGACTGGTTAGACAAACTGAGAGAGGGATTTTTTATTTTTCAAAATCAGAAGGAAATTTTGACTTCATGTTTAAAAGCAGAGCCTGGAATAAGCCTGACTGAGATTATTTAAATTTGGAAATTTTTTTAGTTTGTGTATTCTCATCCTGTACTTCTTGAGTCAGAACATGGGATAAGGAAATCTGGATCATTAAAACAGATAATTTTCCTTTAACTTTACTAAAACTGAAGGGTCTTCATTCAATGACCCATTAATTTAACTATGTATTTTCTGCCTTTCTCATTATCAAATGAAATATGATAATGGTTAAGCAGTGCTTAAAATAAAACTCAGAACCTTTCTATGCAAAAGCATTCCAAAAGCACAAATACTTTTAAATTAGGCTATGTATTTGATGTTTACATAAATATATTCAAAAAAATGTCAACATAACACTAGGAACATTAGAAAATCAGAGGGCAGAGGCACCAGGGTAGTTCAGCTAATTAGGCAACCAACTCTTGGTTTTGGCTCAGGTCATAATCTCACAGTTTGGTGAGTTTGAGCCCCACATCTGGCTCTGCACTGGCAGTGCAGAGCCTGCTTGAGATTCTCTCTCTCTCCCTCACTCTCTACCCACCCACCCCCACCACACACACACTCATACTATCTCCCACTCTCTCAAAATAAATAAACTTAAAAAAAAGAAAATAAAGGCAAATTAAAAAAAAAGAAAATCAGAGAACAAATTTATCAAAACTTTAATAAATATTATTCAACCTCTGGATAAAGAGAACAAAAATTGATAAGAAATTAACAGAGTTTTGATAACCAGAGGAAATAGCAAATGGGCTCATATATGTGTATAGGGAATCTGAATGGATGAGAAGAGAGTGTGGCAGAAAATACTGAAGTAAACAATGGAAATTATTTTTTCTATGAATTTACAATTCAAGAATCTCTGGCTATTAACCCCCTGCAGTAATGAGACAGGAACCATATCCAAGCTAAATTAGTAGTTAAAACCCTGCCCCTCTTCTTCATGGTATAGTAACAAGGTGTGGCCCTCCCAATCCCAAGCCAGAGCTGAAGAAATTAGGGGGTGGAACTCTGTCATCTGGGTCACTTACGAGAAGGATAGAGACCTGTAGAGGCTTTATAAACTAAATTGGCATTTAAATAAAAGCCTTCTAATTAGATTTTCTCCTACTAAAAACGAAGTTCTCACCAGGACCAGGATCTTAAAACATAATACCCCAGGGGCGCCTGGGTGGCGCAGTCGGTTAAGCTTCCGACTTCAGCCAGGTCACGATCTCCCGGTCCGTGAGTTCGAGCCCCGCGTCGGGCTCTGGGCTGATGGCTCAGAGCCTGGAGCCTGTTTCCGATTCTGTGTCTCCCTCTCTCTCTGCCCCTCACCTGTTCATGTTCTGTCTCTCTCTGTCCCCCCCCAAAAAAAAAATTAGAAAAAAAAAAAAAAACATAATACCCCAAATGTCTAGGATATAGCCGACAATTTCTTTTCATACAAGAAATAGGATTATCTCAACTTCAATAATAAAAGAAACCAACACTGACCTGAAACATATGTTGGAATTACTGAAAAAGAGTTTTAAAGCAACTTTCAACACAATGTTCCAAGAAACACTGGTCAACACTTCTGAAACAAGTGAAAGAAATATGAAAATCTCAACAGAAATATCAAAGATATAAAAAGTAATCAAGTGATAACTTGACAATTAAGTTTCCATAAACAGACAGAAAGCTTATTAAATAGGCTCAATGAGAAAAAGGAAACAATGGAGGCATCACTGAACTTGAAAATAAAGCAATAAAAATCATCCAGTGTAAATGACATAGAAAATATAGACAAAGCTAAGATTGAGCCTGTGACATCTCTGGGAAAATAATAAAAGATCTAATCTGTGTAATTAAAATTCTTTCTTTTTCTCTTTTTCTTTCTTTCTTTCTTTCTTTCTCTCTCTCTCTTTCTTTATTTCTTTTATTTGTTTTGAGAGAAAAACAGAGGGTGCAAGCAGGGGAGGGGCAGAGAGAGAGGGAGAGAGAGAATCCCAAGCAGGCTCTGCACTCAGCACACAGCCCAACACAAGGCTCAAACTCATGAACCGTGAGATCATAGTCTGAGTCAAAATCAAGAGTCAGATTAACTGATTGAGCCACCCAGGCACCCCATGTGTCATTAGAGTTATAGCAGAGAACAAAAGAATGGCTGAAAAATGTTTGAGGATACAAAGTGGTACATTTTATCAGTTTGGCAATCCCAAAGGAGATAATCATAAAGAAAACCATGTACAGACAGTTCATAGGTCAAACTGCTGAAAAATCAAAGCAAAACATGTTTTGAGACAAGCTACAGAGAAATAAAACATTACAGGAAAATAGCAACTTGAATGATTACAGACTGGTCATTAGAAATCATGGAATCAAGAAGGAACTGGTACATCACTTTTCAGTGCTTAAAGATGACTGTCAACAGTGAATTTTACATGCAGGGAACATATCCTTCAAAAATTTAAGTGAGGGAAAGGCATTCTGCCATGAAGAAGAGCTTAAGAGAATTTGTCACAAGCAGTTATGCTACACCATGGCTAGAGGAAGATCTTCACACAGAAGACAATAAGAGGATGGAAGTTTGGATGATAGGAGTGAAAAAAAACAGACACATTTTAAAAGGGTAAATATAGGAGTAAATATAATACATTTCTATTCTCATCTTCAGTTTCTAAAATTGTTTTATTATTAAAAGTACACTTGTAAAATTGCTGATGTGGCTGCCAATGTCTGTAGAGTTAATTTTTATAAGATTTTAATATTAGTTTTTTTAAAAATATTATCTCAAATGTAATCATGTGGTTTCTGAAGCTAAGATCAGAGGAATTGTTACTTAAAGTAATTATCACAATAGTTCACCTTGCCCAATTCTTCCCATTTTGGGGGCAATATGATAGGAACTACTAGATGGTTAAGAGTCATATACAAACTGGATATTTGGTGCCACAGGGGAAGATCTCTGAAATTATAAATGGGTAAATTTACATAGGAGTGACATAGATAACACTCTCCCAGGAGAGAAACCATAAATCCATAGTCCTTTATGATTATTTGTAATGTATCCAAATGACTTTATGTCTATAAGTTTTATCACATGTTGAAATATGAGCAAATTCTATGGAGAAGATAAAGAAGGCCCCTTCCCTAGAGGTCAACTATTTGACTCCAGAGTAAATAAATTATTGCCCTTGAATGAGAGAAGATGGCTAAAATTATAACAGCCTTAGAATATGAGATCAATTGAGTCTGAAGAAAAAGTAACATTCTTTAGTATGCAATTTTTCTTTGCTGAAGAAACAAAATTATTCAGAACTGTAAAAATAATAGAGACATATTTTTCCTGATAGTATTTCGGACAATTATCTCACAACTGAGTTGAGGATTGAAAGCACCTAGAACATGATATCTATATTCCACTTAGATGAAATATTGATAAGAGTAGACATATATATTCTATTTGTATGTTGCATCCCATGAAGCAAGTAATTAAAAAATATACAGAGACCACCCAGAGACACTAGATTAAAAAAAAATGTCACAAAGTTTATATGCTATATAGGAAGATAGAAAAGGGGAAAGGGAAGCAATAAAGAGAGGGACAAACATAAAATGATAAAATACCACCAGTTTAAATAAAAAACAATAATTCCACTCAAATGATTCAAACTCATGAAATACAAGAAATACATGAGCAGAGTGGATGGCAAAATGACTCAACTGTATAATCTCTACCAAGAACCCATGTCAAATATGTTATATTTATTGGCTAAAGGTAAAATGATGAAAAAAATATGCCATGAAGAAAATAAGTAGAAGAAAGGTGAAGTGGAGGGGTTCTTGGGTGGCTCAGTCGGTTGGGCATCTGACTACGGCTCAGGTCATGATCTCACGGTTCATGAGTTTGAGCCTTGTGTCGGGCTCTGTGCTGACAGCTCAGAGCCTGAAGCCTGCTTCCGATTCTGTGTCTCCCTCATCTCTGCCCTTCCCCTGCTATGCTCTGTCTCTCTCTGTCTCTCAAAAATGAATAAATATTAAAAAAATTTAAAAAAACAAGAAAGGTGAAGTGGATATTCTAATATCTGACAAAGTAGATTGAAGAACAGGAAAAAAAAACTTTTTATCAGAGGTAAAGAGGCATTCGATAATGATAAAGACATCAACTTATTGAGAAAATATAACAAAATTAATGTTTACCAACCAACAGCTGCAAAATACACAAAGGAAAACCTGTCTGAACTCAAAGGATAAATAGACAAATCCAGTCAGCCCTGTAGTGTAATGGTTAGCGCTCTGGACTTTGAAATAGACAAATCCACAATTATAGTTGGAAGTTTTAAAACCTCTAAGTAATTAATAAAACACTAGCCAAATTTTGCAAGATTATAGAAGAGCTGACAATAGCAGAAAAGTTATCTCTTTGACATGTACAAATCACTGCACCTGAGAACAAGAACAAATACTATACCATGTTTTCATGAGATACTCATCAATGCAGACTCTATTTTGCACCACAAAGCAAATCTCAACAACTAGAATTTTTTAGAAATCATTCAAAAATATGCTCTCTGACCATAACCTGATTGAACTAGAAATCAATAGTAAAAACTATCTGGAAAATCTCCAAGCACTTAGAAATCGATTAACATAAGTCTAAATAAGTAATGTGTATATCAGAGAGGAAGACTCACGGGATCAAAAAATTACTGCACTAACTAAAAATGAAAATATAATTACCAAAATTTATAGAATGCAGTAGAAGCAATGCTCAGAGGGATATTTATAGCATTAAATCAATACCAAGGGAAAAATAAAAGTCAAATCAATAACTATGCTTCTCCATAAAAGAGGAGAAAGAAGAACAATCTAACCTAAATGGAGTTGAGGGAGAGTAATTAATAAAAAATAGTGAAAAAAAATTAATCATATTGAAAACAGGATAATGTTACAGAAACTTAACTAAACCAAAAGCTGGTTCATTAAACAATCTGTGAAATTCATAGAACTTTAACAAAGCTAACAAAAGATAGAGAGAGAGAGGGAGAGAGAAGATATAAATTACCAATATCAAAATTAAAAGAGGGGTTATCACTGTTAATCCTATGGACAGTAAAATTTAATAATTGGGTGTTACTAAAAATTTTGTCTACAAATTTGATAAATTTCATGAAAAGGAAAAATATCTTGAAAAGCAAAAAAAAAAGAAAGAAAGAAAAAGAATGAAAAAGAAAAAACCAAAACAAGGAGAAATAGATAACCTATAGCCATCTATTATTACATAAATCAATAATTACATAAATATTACGTAAATAAATAATTAATAATCCTACAAAAAGGGAAAGCTCCATTATCAGGATATCTAACTGATAAAGTCTACCAAACATTTCAGAAAAATACCATTTCTCTACATGCTCTTCAGGAAAAAAAAAAGAAGAAGCATAAGAAGTACTTTCTAACTCATTCTATGAGCCAAGCATTATCCCAATACTAAAATTAGATAAAGACATTACAAGAAAACAAAACTACAGGTCATATTTTTCTCACAACCATGTCTCTTGTAAACATAAACATAAAAGTTCTCCACAAGGGACATTACCAAGATTCCAGACTAGGTAGTTGTTAGCCCAGATTCTCCCATGGAATCATGAAAACAACAACAACAACAACAACAACAAACTAGAGACTGGCTAAAATAACCATGTAAGAACTCTAAAGGAAGCACCAAGGTCTACGGTAATCAAGCCAATAACCAACCAAACAAAAGCCACATTCCAAACCTTGGGAAATTGTGTGGTGTTTTTGCTTACCCTTGCCCCATTTCCTCCCCTACTCCTTATGGTCTGGAGAAGGTGGCAGCCCAATTCCTAATTCCCTGCCTTAAACTGGAGGAAGCAGAGCAGTCTAGATAGACAATGTTCTAACCTGTCTGGGTGCCTGAAAGACTCATACCTTTTTCACCTCATTTGGAGCTCAGGTAAGGAAAAGCGGGACAACTGGGTTCTCAGGCTGTTGAGAAGCAGCTTACAGAATCAGTCACTGCTCTTAAATTCTGACCTAAATAGGAAGTGTTTTGTACAAATCTTTCAGACACTACAATAGTCGTTTCAAAAGGAAAAATCTGTTCTGTTAAAAGAATCTGATATGAAATACCTATTTAGATACATGGTTTGTTATCAAAACAATAGTAAAGCAAGAAAAAAGTAAACACCTGTTTGTAGTACATTCTAGTAAGTAAGAGAGCCAATAAATATAACCGAGTCTATTTTAGCCTGTTACCCCTGACATCTTAAAGACAATTTATAAGTTTTATCCCTAAAGTTTACCATTTTGAAAGATAATTTTCTTGGTTTCTTTTGCACATGCAAACACAAAAATTCAATTTCATGTCTACATGAAATTGTCTACATGTCTTGCCCCACATCAGGCTCCTTGCTGACCCCTCAGAGCCTGCTTAGGATTCTCTCTCTCCTTCTCTTTCTGCCCGCTGCCCTGCTCTCACACTCTCAATCTCTCTTTCTAAATAAATAACTTTAAAAAAAAATTTAAAAAAGAATTATGGGGATAGAAGATTGCAAGTCTGAGTCTTGAATTAGAATCCAAAGAGAAAACAAATATCATGCAAAAGTGTCCCCTCTCAGATTTTTTTCTTTGTTTGTTTGTTTGATTGTTTACAGATCACCTACCCATGTGATGTTGCCATAAAAAAAATGTAGACCATAATTCTCTGACTTTTAATTACTAGCATATAGTTTTTGTCAGTTCCTGAACATTAATAAAAGAATAGCTTAGTTATCTTAAATTCCTTGAGACATTAACTATTCATATGGAATAACTCATAGCATCAATAATAAACATAATTCTTCAGGCACATCCTTAATATAATCCAAATACAGATAGAGGCATGTATGTTTTAATAATTATCAAATTGCAAAATAAATTGATGCAATTCAAATCATCACAAAATACATGTATAAAATATTAAAAGATTAAAAATATATTACTAAAAAAATTTTGCAAAGCATTGAGAGAACACATTTTCCTTTTTTACCAGAGTAGTTAGTATTTAGGATTTATCCTTAGCTATCAACTGATGCTAGTTGTTATGATGTTAGCAGCTTTGTAAGTGAGTTATTACAGATATAACCAGATGGATAATTGTTTTTATAATTTATAATTTTGAATTAATTTATTATTCACATTTCAGATGAACAATACTACGTATCTAGTTCTTAACAATTACCTTAAAATAGGTAATAAAGGTTTCATACAGCTTTATCAATCCCAAACCTGTTCCTCTCAATTACTGTAATTTGCTTAGTGGAGTTTAGCCAAACTCCACATTCTTTGCAGTTTAACCACTGATTTTGGGAACAGGAATCTTGGTCATGTTGAAATGTAACTCCTCATCTCCACAAAAGCATCTGTTTTCCTTTAGAGATGCCATTAGAATTGGCTGGGAAAAGTAGATACTTTGAAATCTATGGAATCTTTTTGAACTCAGATATTTGTTCTGCTACTTTAGTTCATATTTGAGATGCAGAATATAAATAAATAGATGTGTAAATATAGCATTTTCTCATTAGTTTGTTGTGAAATCATTTAACAACCTAACCAAAGTGACCAAGATATATGTAAAGAAGAGTCCTCAAACATTTAAATAAACTTCTCTTCAGCGGGTACATAAGGAAATACACTGTATTTCATGAAAGAAAGTTATAAAAGATTGATCAAAAAAACAAGCGAACAGGCTATGACAATATGATGTTTCACTGGATGTTTTCATGTTTAATATGTTTTTCAATGATCATTTCTATTAAAGATAGTCTGTGTTTGGTCATCATGAATATACTGTAAATTTTGATAGAGATAGATAAAATGAAATGAATTTTCCAGTTATTTCAAAACTGACCATGTGATGAAAATACTCAAGTGTGATATTCACTTAGTCATGATGTAATAGATTCAATTGATCCTAACAACCACCTGATAAATGTGTCTTGTTATTATAAAAAGTCCAACACCTTATACTTTTGTGCAATCCCTCACAGATGTTTGTGTAAGTATGGTTTTTTTAACGTTTATTCATATTTGAGACAAAGAGAGACAGAGCATGAACGGGGGAGGGTCAGAGAGAGGGAGACACAGAATCTGAAGCAGGCTCCAGGCTCTGAGCTGTCAATACAGAGCCCGACGCAGGGCTTGAACTCACTGACCGCGAGATCATGACCTGAGCCGAAGTCGGCCGCTCAACCGACTGAGCCACCCAGGAGCCCCTATATTAAATTTTTAAATAAACAATAGATCTAGTCATGAGGACCAGGTGATTCAGGAAAAAAACAACAACAACAACAACAACAAAAAACAAAAAACAAAAAACAAAAATAAACCTTTCCACTGAGGACAATAAAAATGCTAGATGAAATATAAAGGTCATCTTCTTAGAGGTATCAAAGTTCTATAATAAAGAGCAATTATCCAACTTAAACTGGACAAAAATGATCATCTGGAAATTTAGTCCAGACTCAAAGTCAATTTTCCTTGAGTTCATTTTCTGATCTTGATGGCAAAGTTGCAAGTCTGAGCTGCCATTTTTGTGACCTCACAAACACAGGGAACCTTTGGTTCCAGCTCAGCACACAACAAAATAGTGAACTATGTTAAACCACCCTTCATGTTCATGTAAGCTGATACCCTAAAGGGTTTCACTTTGGAAATAAGACAAATGTTACTTAAATTGTCACATTCAAAGTCAGACTTATAGGCCAATGTTGACTGGGACTTATCAGTGAAAACTCTACAGTGTCCAATAAGGTGTTGTCATAGAACATTCAAATGATGCTATACAACACACGGCCAATGTAATATCCAGATCTTAATTTCTAAAGATCTTTCTCCAATAAAAGGAACAAACCCTTTTTGAAAAAGTGGTTCATTCCATGAAAATGCAAGATAAACCCTGAGCATCCCGTGATTTCAGAAAGCAAAGAAGTGGGGTTGCCTGGGAGGCTCAATCGGTTGAGCGTCAGGCTTTGGCTCAGGTCATGATCTCGCGGTCTGTGAGTTTGAGCACCGCATGGGGCTCTGTGATAACAGCTCAGAGCCTGGAGCCTGCTTCAGATTCTGTGTCCCCCTCTCTCCCTGCCCCTCCCCCGATGATGCTCTGTCTCTCTCTGTCTTAGAAATAAATAAACATTAAAACAAAAATTAAAAAAAGCAAAGAAGTGCCCCAAAAATGGAAGTATGTCAAAGGATCAAAGAAGCCAACCTGAGGGAGCCCCCAGTGGTCAAACTGAGAACAGCACATGGAACAGTAATAGAATAGCATTTGGTTTTATTTCATAATGTGAAATAAATACTCATGAACCCTGACTTATTTAAGTATATAAGGGATTATATGGTAGCCCTGAAAAAGCAAGAAAGATTCCCCCATGGAGACTCTGGTTTAGACGTGTAGTTGATGATATCCCCCAAGAGAATTTGAGAGAATTGAGAGTTTGTAACTCATACAAGAGACTCCTGAGAGGAAATGAGTGAATGCAAGCAAGTCCAGATTGGTTTGGTTAAAAGCAGAGTCAGTGGGTTTGGGCTCTTATAATAGCTAAGGGCTAGATGGGGTAAGAGCTCCCAAAAACAAAATTGAAATTTCCCACCAGTGCAAACACCTGGGTCTTCTTATCTGCCTGTCCAGATGTAGAGCCAAAAGGAAAGAGGGAATGTGGTCTAAAAGAAGTCATCAGTCAAATACCAAAATAGAGGTCAAGCATTTTATTTAGGAATAAATAAGGAAGAACAGGAAGCTCTTCCTTACAGAAGAGAGAGAATTAGGAAAAATAGAATCATTATTAGACTGGGTCAACCTTCAGAAAGAACCAGATTAAAATTTTATATACCTCAAAGATTAATTAGCATCAGCAGCAGATAATAATTGTCAAAAGAGTTCAAAAGAACTCTTTGCACACAGAATACTTAGAGGTTTCTCTGTCTCTGTTTCTCTGTCTCTCTCTTCTCTCTGTCTCTTTCTCTCTCACACACACAGACACACAGACACAGACACACGCAGATACACACAGACACACACACACACGGAAAATTGATTTGGTCCTCAAAGGGTATTGAACAGAGCCTATGACTTGGGAGAAAAGTTTCACTTTTAGTGAAGAGTATCTTTTTGCTGTTTTTTAAGAGTTTGAAAAAGTAGACATGTCTTTTGATAAGGAACGTCAGAGTACATTTGGTATCTTAAACTACTAGGAAAGAAAAGTGACTACACAAAGGAGAAATATACATGAGCCCTGGTGTATTTGATTAGAAAATATACAGCTTAAAGTAATTCTGTCTTTAAAGTAATTCAGTCACATAAGATAAATCTTAATATTCCTAATTTCTTTTCTTAACATGGAGGTATAAATAATGCTTGGGTTGTTCACTAGAAACTTAGGAATTTGGGGTTTCTGTTTAAAGTGAACTTGTGAATAAAGGATTGGCAAAAATCTAGCTCCTTGTATCTATTAGTGGACTTTTGTAAGATATACATTTACTTTTTAAAAGTAGAAATACTAGGGTGTCTGGGTGGCTCAGTGATTAAGTGTTTGACTTTGGCTCAGGTCATGATCTCACAGTTCATGGGTTTGAGCCCTGCATCGGGCTCTGTGCTGACAGCTCAGAGCTTGGAGCCTGCTTCGGATTCTGTGTCTCCCTCTCTCTCTGCTCCTGTTCATGCTCTTTCTCTCTCTCTCTATCAAAAATAAAGAAACAATTTTTTAAAAAGTAGAAATATTAAAAATAACCATAATAAAAAATAATTAAGATCTTAAAATAGTTACATTCATCCCAAAATACAGAAATGTTGCTACTTTCTTAGAGGTCCACTCTGATCACAGTGAAATTTCTCCTATCCCTCACCATTTTTCATACATAAAGAAATATGGGAAAGATAAATAAATGGGTTACCTGGGAAAACATATAAATATATTTGCAAAACAAAAAAAAAGTTGGACATGCCATGAGATACTAAGTTTACAACAGAAATTTAGGCACCCTTCCTATTCAATGAAGAAAATATGTGAAATGGATCACTTTTGCTTGGAATTCATGTTTTCTTATGCTAACAGACAATGTGTATTTAATGAACAGTCACTAGTGTTGTTATTTATTTTCTTATAATAGCAATACAAATTAAATTTTAATTCATAGACATGAAAATTCTTGCGTAGTATCTGACAATTTTAAGTACATATTTGACATGTCCCTTATTGAAAATTAAGCAAACTGACTTATTTTAATTTTTTATAAGGTTTAGTCCACAAGTAGAAAGTGCCACAGAAAAATGGCCTTTGCGTATACCTAATTTTGAAAGCTTTGAATTATATTTTTGAGGTCTGGGTTGTTTTGCAGCTAACCCTCCATTTATATGTAGTGGTTTTCATGGGCCATAAGTCATTCATTCACTAACTTCTGACTTTGCATGAGTATTTATATTTTCATGAATCCTATCATGAACTCTGATTTCTTCACCTTAAATCTTGTTTTTTTTCTGACCTGGTCTTTGTTTAGGTTTCGTGCCAAAAGGAATAAGTAAACAAAAGGAACACGTCTTAGGACTGTTACCCTCTAGCAAAGATTTAAAGGTTTTGCTTAACCATAATCACTATCACATACGTGAAATGACAATTTAGGAAGGTAGACATATGGGATCATTAATAAAGCTGACCCTTCCTCTTGGCAAGGGCAATAATATTCTCTTGTACAAACAGTTAGATTGGGCAACGTGATTAGAAAACAAGCCTAGTAAAAATATCCCTAGATAATTTTGCTGAAGTACAGAATGTCCACGGGGATTTGCTAATTGAATTGTTACAGGCATGGTTGAGCAAGTTAACTACTGTGATTCCACGTGTTCAGGGATTCACTGTGTCTCATTATGTCAGCCAAGACTGATTGCCGGAAGAGGGGTGTGTGTCACAGTTGAAAACAGTTTGTCTCCCTGGAGGTGGGTTCAATGTTGGTGTAGTGATAATTGAAGTTTACAAGTAAGGCCACTGTGTTCTTGTGTTAGTGGATGATGCATTTTATAGGAGAGCCAGAATGCTGCCATTTATTTCTCTGATTATCTGATTAATTTTCACAAATTAACATAAATAATTTATCATGAGTAATAGGTAATATTTTGGGGCCATATTTGTAAAGCAAACCGAGAGCCTGAGGACCTTTTATTACTGAATAATTTTCTTGAAATATAGGCTATATTCAGTTGCACCTGAACATATAGGAGAAGTTAAAGAGATATTAGTTAACTATTACTTGGATGCTTGAATGTAGACAAGATCCTGCACAATCACAGCAAATCTTTCTGGAGAAGACGATAGAAATTAGCCAAAACACAATTTTGTAGACAATAAAACTGTTTTCATGGTACCATTTTTCCAAATTGTCTAAGATGGAGTTCTTGTCTATAATGTTCAGTCTTCTTACGTCTTAATGTTCAGTCAACTTTTTTTCCCAGCTGTACGTTATATTCAAATTATATTTCTACAAGTTTAACAGTGTTTGGGGGTGAATGCATAGTTATGTGTGTGTGCGTGTGTGTGTGTGTGTGTGTGTGTGTGTGTGTGTGTATGTGTAATAGTTGAAAGTTGTTTGCAATTTAGTTAGGATTCTTTGCTGTTTCATTATATTTTAAAAGTCATTTTCCCTATTGCTCTTCATCAAATAGCAATGTATCTGATACTCCCCCAAAAATGACTTGTAAAACAAGAGTGACTAAGCAACATTTCAAATAGACTTTGCATATTATATTTTATATGATCAAATAATGGAGTGGAAACGCTATTCCTGTAGAAAGTTCCTTTATTTGTTATTAAAACCAGCTTATCTTTTCCCATTATATCATCAGGTATCTTTCCAGCTGGAGGTCAGAAGATGAGGGAAAATTTGTAGAAGGAGAGAGAAGAAGAGTGACTTCTCTGAGGCAGGTGCTGTCGGGGTCCCGCTTGTGTTGATTGGTCCCCTATTTCCCCGCTACACAGTGAAAAGGTGAAGAATACTAGCTGACTCAAGTGTTGGAAAGATTAAACAAAATCTAATGTGTAGAGTGGCACCTTTTTTCTGTAAAAAAAAAAAAAATGCTGCTTGGCCAACTATAAAATCTTTGTATTATTGTTCGAGTTGCTATGTAGTTAGTTAGAATCACTACTCATTGCTAAATTGAAAATAAGAATGATGGACATTCCCTTTGGCTCCCTCCACACACGTACTGGAAAGAATTTGGACAAATAATGGGTTATTTGTCATTTAATCTTTTAATTAATTAATTATTTATTTAAATTTGTATTTATTTTTGAGAGAGAGGTAGAGCATGAGTGGGGGACGAGCAGAAAGAGAGGGAGACACAGAATCCAAAGCAGACTCCAGGCTCTGAGCGGTCAACACAGAGCCTGACGTGGAGCTCGAACCCATGAACCATGAGATCATGACCTGAGCCGAAGTCAGACGCTTAGCCGACTGAGCCACCCAGGCACCTCTGTCATTTAATCTTTTAAATAGTAAGTTTTTGGTTATCGAGAAGCTTCCAGGAACCTTTGTAAATTCTGAGAATTTTAAAACAATAATTATATAGATACTCATAAGTCTTTTTACAAAAAAAAAACAACAAACTTAGGTTTATAGTTGACAAAGTCCTTGGCCTATTCTAACTACATTCCTTTTACAGTGCAGAGAACCCCTGAATCAAACAATGAAGTAGGTTAAAATGAAGGATAAGCATCAGTGATGAATGGAAAAGATGAAACGTGACTTTAGAAGAATGACTTTGTATATTTCTCCACGTTTTGCGCTTGGTCATTGCTCAGAAAGTCCCAGTAAATATTGTTCCTGTGAAATCACACTCAGGGATGATCACTCTGCATTTTAGAAGCAGTTTTTCCATTCTCCATTCCCGACCCCTTTGCATGTATTTAAGAAACAGGGCAAGGGTTAGACATCAACATCTTCTGACACGGATCAGCATAGAAATCACAGGTACATGACAAATGCTAAGGACCTACTTAATAAGAAATTTCTCAGACGTTTCTTCAATTTCTGAGGGTTACAAATTTCCTATTTTACGTAGGGAACTAACTTACTAACTAAACTCTCCTTCAGAATGCACAGGTTTACTGTAGATTTTAAAGGGATACAAAAAATGGAATTTGAGAGCTCTAAGTATACGAGATACTCTGTGGTTTCTATAGAGATAACCTCTACATTCTATTTTGTTCAAAGCTCCTGGGAAGAAAAAATAGTCACTATAATACCTGAAGATTGATCAGGGCAAAGATATCTTCTGGTGCTTCGAACTCTTGGTCTAAAAGCTTCTGTGAAGGTAAGAAATAGATAATGAAGTTGATGGGTTAGTGAAGAGCTTGAATTCCATTGATAAAATTATTCTTACTGTTTGAATGAACAGAGTCAGAAATCCCTTTAATTACCTCTGTGTCTTTCTTTTGCCTTGTTTTCTAGTCACTCTGTCTCTCTGTCCATCTTTATATTTCTCAATTATTTTCTCAGCACTTAATTAAATTACTTCCAATTAAATCAGAAAAAATACATATTTCACTGCAGCAAAGCACAGGAGAATATAAACCGATATTTATATAAAAGTATTTTACATGAAGGGTAATGCTATAGTCAGTAATTATTGATATCTTGGTTTTAAAGTTTCATGTTTTATTATTACTAAGAATGTGGCACAGTAAATCTTTTCTTATAGGGTGCAACCATGACTTTTTCTAAAACTTATTTTGAGATGATGTTTTTTAAACAGAAATGACTATTAAAAACAAACTTTGCAATAATTTCTTTCAAATGAAAAGCTTTACTCTAGACCCTACTTATTTTCGTAAACAATATGTGTTTTCTGAATCACATTTATAAAGCTTAAAAGGCAAAGAACTCTGATATCTGCTCATGAATATACATTGAGTCATTTTTTTTTGCATAACGTTAGCTGTATAATCAAACCATAGCACAGAAAACCAACATTAGATCTGATTAGGCTGGATACGAGAAAATGCACAAAATAATCATCATAGTTTACTGTTTTTGTTTTCACAAACTTTCTTATTTTACCTTCTACGTTTCTCAACTAGATCCGTGATTATATCTGTATTGTTCAGTTATTATATAAGAGGGGAAAACATACTGTTTGAAAAACTATTTGTGGATACAAATATGATATCGTCATACTTATGTATACTCTTTGGAAACATGTCCATTTTACTTTGAAGGAAGGATGGTTATTTGTCTTCATTAGAATTACAACTATAGTTTTTCACCACTGGCTTTATCTTTTCTGGGAATCCTTCATTCAGTGAATAACATTGTATTATATCCTGCTAGCGATTTAAATACACACACACACACACACACACACACAGATACAAGAAAAAAGCAAATGAAAGAAAATAATAAACAAAAACCCTCTCAAATAGTTTGTTGCCTTCATTTTATCTTGATTCACTGAAACATTTTTCTTGCTCCTTTTTAAGCTTCATTCATGTTACAAAACAGGAAACCATAGCACACATTTTCTTTCTTCTCTTTCTTCTTGCTTTTTCTCCCTCCCTCCTTCCTTCCCTCACTCTTTCTCTCTTGTTTTCTTTGTTGCTTTCTTGCTTTCCTGTGTTCCCCATTTATCTGTTTATTCATTTTTTTAGGCTATTGATACAATGGCAGAAAAGTAGAAAGAATCAAAATTATCTCCAAGGATGCTTCAAGATTCCCTCTGCCATGCTCCAGAGCTCTAGCATATCTCAGAAGGGAGGTCTTATATGTGTCTGGTACTCCAGGTTTTATGCCTGGTGCCCTGATTTTTGCAGCTGTTACTCAAGAGATAGCCTTCAATCACCTGGCTCTGGGGGGCTGGGGGGCTTCCATTCCTGGGACCCACTGGCTCTGTAACAATCAGAGAGACAGTTCTTGACAGGAAAGCACCCCCAGGGCACTTCAGGAACAGCAGACTAAAAACACACCCCCAGCCTTTCTGTGAAGCCTACTTTTTTGACCTGGAGCTTCAGCGTTAAAGGCAGACTTCATGCTTACCAAGTACAGGCTGCAAAAGTACTCTCACAGAATGGAGGCTGAGGATGGCATCTTGGCACCCTCCTACTTTGATCCAGCTCCCTGTTGTCTCCCAGAAAGGAGGTTATGCATTCATCTGGAGCCCTCGTTTTTCCCACTGCTACGCAGGAGACATCTGCAGATCATCTGGCTGTGGTGGCCAGTGGGGCTTACACTTGTGATCCTATAGGACTATACATATTTATATTCTTTAAAAGCTGTTATCTGAGGGTCTGGTTTTCAATCAACCTGATCTAGGTGTTAGGCTCACGTTTGGGACACTACCTGGTCTTGGCATACCTTCAACTACTGGGAGCTATTAAAAATAAAATAAACTGCTTGGACAATCACAAACGTTTGAGAGATAACCAAAAGCTAGGGCAGGGTTGAAGGATACAGCTGATCTCCTATACAACAAGCCCAACTTTTCAAGACCGAATGAGGGGGCTGTTTCACTTAATATATAGAAACAAACACAGAGAGTTGAGCAAAGTGAGGAAACAAAGAAGTATGTTCCAACCAAAAGGAAAAAAAATAAAACCTTAGGAAAAAACCATAATGAAATGGAGATAAGTAATTTACCTGGTAGAGAATTCGAAGTAATGCTCATATATATGCTCACCAAACGTGGGAGATGAAGAGATGAACAAAATGAGAGCTTCAACAAGAAGTACAATCTTCCAGTTATAAAATAAGTAAATCATGGGGGTATAATACACATCACAGTGATTATTTAATGACTATATTGCATAATTGAATGTTGCTAAGACAATAAAGACAATAGTTCTTAAAAGTTCTCATCACAAGAAAAAATTTTGTAACTATTTATGGTGACAGATTTTAACAAGACTTGTTGTGGTGATTATTTTTGCAATGTGTAAAAATATAAAATCATTATATTGTACACCTGAACTAGCATAATGTATATCAGTTACACTTCAAGAAATATTATTCTTTTTTTTAATATTTTTTGAAGTTTTTTTTCTTTTGAGAGAGAAAGAGAATATGCATGCATGGACAGAGACAGAGGAGGGGCATAGAGTGAGGGAGAGAGAGAGAGAGAGAGAGAGAGAGAGAGAGAGAATCCCAAGCAGACTTATGCTGTCAGCACAGAGCCCAATTCAAATCTCCTACCCATGAACCGTGAGATAATGACCTGAGCTGAAACCAAGAGTCAGACGCTTAACCCACCAAGCCACCAGGCACCCCAAGAAATATTATTCTTAAACAGCGCTCAAGAAAGTGAGGTTTATATAAGTAGCAGACAATCATCCTATAACAAAACCTTCTTAAAACCTCAGGGAAGACATGAGGGTCTTACCACTCCTATTCATCTTCAAGTTCTGTTTTTATGTTTCAAATTCAAAAAAGTGAATTCACTCTGTGGAAGATCAACAGCAGGGTTAACCGAATTTCCTCTTGACAGGAACTGAAAAGAAACATGACCAGATGGCAAAAGCATCCTGTGTAACCAGTCTAGAAAACATCTGCACAAAGACGTGTGCATGCTTGTGTGCGTGTGTATGCAAATGCATCTTCATGCACATGCTGGGTAGACACATTTAACTGGAATCATATTTTACACAGTCTGTGTCCTAACAAAAGGTAATTGCAGAAATAACGACAATAAAATTCCTCGAAATGTGGCTTGCAATTGACATCCAATAGCTCTGTCATAAAACATCTGCCATTGCTTCCCAAATAGATGGGAAATAAACTGCTCTTGGATAACAGAACATGTCAAGGAAGTCCTAGGAAACACCCCAGTGGACATCTTCTTTGTAAAATACAGCTAGGCCATTCTGCATCATTCTAGTGCCAGGCTAGCATTTTTCTAGCCGATCTTAATATCTTGAGATGCAATAATTTCACCACATTTCCTAATAGTCGTCACCAACCAGGTACATAGAGTTTATTACTTTATTCTATAACAAAATGATAGAAACAGCTTAGTGATGATGTCCCAGAAAACATCTATTTACATTTGTCTATGCCTGGTAATTGTGGGAATAAAATATATTGTCTTTTAGAGATAAGACTTTTGAAAAGCAGAATCACAAAAAGATTTACCAAATAGTTACCATAATAATAACATAGGTAAGGTGTCCATAAATTGAGGCAATGCCAAATCTTATTGATTTTTGTCATCAATAAGTGTGCACTGAACGATCACCCTGTAATTATCACAAGTTTGGGTCCTGACAACTAGCTAAGTGAATAATACAGTTCATTTCAAAAGATAGGCATTGTGGGGGCACCAAAGTGGCTCAGTCAATTAAGTGTCTGACTCTTGATTTTGGCTCAGGTCATGATCTCACGGTTTGTGAGATCGAGTCCCGCATCAGGCTCTGCACTGACAGTGTGGAGCCTGCTTGGGATTCTGTTTCTCCCACTCTCTGCCCCTCTCCAGCTCGTGCTCACTCTCTCTCAAAATAAATAAATAAACTTAAAGAATGTGATTAAAAAATAGGTGTTGTGTAGCTAGTTATAAGGAACAGATCTTGTAGGATGGATTTTGTGAACAAACCATAGCATGTTTGACTATAACTCTGGAAAAGCATACAAATCAAGACAGAAGAATTTGAAAGTAGCTTAGTTGTTGTTGTTTTTTAATCTAGGAATTGACTATTTTAGAGTTAATCTAGTAACTATCTTCAGATTAAGAATACCATACTCTGAAAATAGAGTACACTTCCATTGTAAAAAATAAGCCTAATCAACAAGATATATACATACACTTTAAAATTTTTTTAATATTTATTTCTGAGACAGAGAGAGAGCATGAGTGGGGGAGGGTCAGAGAGAGAGGGAGACACAGTATCTGAAGCAGGCTCCAGGCTCTGAGCTGTCAGCACAGAGCCCAATGAGGGGCTTGAACTCATGGACCGTGAGATCATGACCTGAGCCGAAGTCAGTCGCTCAACCGACTGAGCTACCCAGGTGCCCCCATACACTTTTAAATACATATATATATATATATATATATATATATATATACACATATATATATACACTTTTAAATATACATATTTATATATATAAACATACAGTAAATATATATGTAAATATATTTGTGTGTGTGTATATAAGTGTGTGTGTGTATATATATATATATATATATATATATATATACTTTTAAATACACAAATTGTACTCCATTAGCGGAATTTATACTTCCAAAGAACATTTATTTTAATTAGAAATAAACAGGAGCATTGACCTGATGGCTCATGGCATGGAACTGTAAGAATGACAATCTTAATGCTGACATTTTTTTTTCTCCAAAACAATTTTATATTAGATAAAATTACCCCTTTTAAGGTAATATTCATTAGAATTTTTATTTCATTCATTATGTACAACCTTCTGCCTTCATGGGATGTAGAAGATTCTGAGTCGAACTTCAACTGAAGCTTCAGTTACATTCAACAAAATCTGATTTTACGCGTATCTGTGTGTATGCATATGATGAAGAACTATTAATTGATGTATTTTCCTTCCCTATAATCTTCTTGTATTGTGTCTTGAGGCAGGGATTTTGCTCAGAGAAGGATATTAAAATGACACCAAGGAAAAGAACTCAGAATCTTTTAAGTTTGAATATTTAGATTCAAACAGGAAGAACCTTGTGCACTATTTTTATCTATGCCTACTCCCTTCTTCAAATCAAAACAATGTTATTTAGGCTGGAAAAATGGAAGGGAGCTGGAGAGTGTCTGTTGCCCTGGGCCCATCCTTTACACTGTGGGCAGAATGTTGGAGAGAAGCTTAAAGGAGTCTCTGCTGAAATACATGATGTTCACATTGTACCTTAAGTCACACTTTCAGCATCTAGCAGTGGCTATAACCCGTCTCTGGTAAAGAGCATCAAAGACATCTCCAGAGTACATGTCGAAGTAGGAATGGCAGCACGATGGGTATAGACGTGAGAGGATAAGATAAAATAGTACTATTGAACGAACAATTTTGCTTCATCATTTCTTAATCTTCTTTATATAAGAATGATACTACATCTCACCACTACCATCCATGCTTACTTCTGTCCAAGAATGGCAGCATGAAGCCAGTGGAATTCTCCAAATCTGGGAGACGGATGCAGGCATATTGAATGATGGCTGTGGAACACAGGAAGAGGGCCGCTTTGAACAGGAAGGAATGTGGGCTGATATGAACCAGATACATGAAGACCTTGTGTAATAGCAGCAGAGGCAGGGTCCATCAGCAACTGTGTGGGACAGGTCCCAGCTGAAGCAGGTGCAGAAGAGAACCAAGAGAAGAGCGGATAAGAAGCAGTTAACAAAAAAGGCACAACATCATCTTAATGGTGAAATACTGAAACCCTTCCCCCTAAGTTTAGGAATAATACAGTGATGTTCCCTCCTGCCACTTCTAGTCAACATTTCGCTGAAGGTTTTAGTCATGGTAACTAAGAATGAAATAAAGAACACCAAGTATGGAAAGGAAGAAGGCAAACTACAGGCATACCTGGCTGTATTGCACCTCGCTCTACTGAACTTCACCCATCAAGTGTTTTGTTTTGTTTTGTTTTTTAACTAATTGAAGGTTTGTGGCAACCCTGAACTGAGCAAGTCTGTCAGCGCCATTTTCTAACTGCATTTGTTCCCTTCATGTCTCTGTGTCGCACTTTGGTAAATTAGCAGTATTTCAAAGTTCTTTTTTTAAACAGTGTTTGTTTTGAGAGAGAGTGTGGGGGAGGGGCAGAGAGAGAGGAAAAGAGACCGCCAGTGTGGAGCCTGACATCGGCTCAGTTTCACAAACTGCTAGATCATGACCTGAGCCAAAAACAAGTTAGACTCTTTAGTGATTGAGCCTCCCAAGCACCCCTCAACTTCTTCATTATTATTTTATTTGTTATGGTAATCTGCGTTTAGTGATTGCTAATGTTACTGTTGTAATTATTACCAGGGCTCACAAACAGCATGCACATAAGTCAGTCAACTTAATCAGTAAATGTGCCTGTTCTGGCTGCTCCACCAACTGACTCTTTTCCTTTTTCTCTCCCTCTTCTCAGGCCTCTATTCCCTGAGATATAACAATATTGAATTTAGGGAAATAACTAGCCCTACAATGGTCTCTAAGTGTTCAAGTAAAAGGAAGAACAATGAGCACATCTCTCACTTTAAATCAAAAGCTAGAAATGATTAATCTTAGTGAGGATGGTTGTCAAAAGATGAGATATACCAAAACCAGGCCTCTTGTGCCAGTTAACCGAGTAGGAAATGCAAAAGAAAAATCCTTGAAAGAAATGAAAAGTGCAAGTCGAGTAAAGCAGCGAATAGATGATTCATAAGAACGTGAAATAGCTTTCTTCTTGATATGGAGAGAGTTCTAGTAGTCTGGATAGAAGATCAAAACAGCCACACTTTGATTCCTTTAAGCCAAAGCCTAATCCAGAGCAGGGCTGGACTGAAGAGCTTCAACGTGCGAAGGCTGAAAAAGGTGAAGAGGCTGCAGAAGAAAAGTTGGAAGCTGGCAGAGGTCGATTCATGAGATTGAGGGGAAAACACTGTCTCCCTGACACCAAAGTGCAAGGTGAGGCGGCAAGTGCCAGTGTTGAAGCTAAAGGAAGTCATCTAGAAGATCTAGCTAAGATAATTCACAAAGGTGGCTACAGGTTTTCTGTGGAGATGAAATAGCCTGGTTTGGAAGAAGACGCCATCTAGGATTTCCATAGCGAGAGAGGAGAAGTCAGTGTCTGGCTTCAAAGCTTCAATGGAGAGCCTGACTCTCTTGTTAGGGGCTAATGCACCTGGTGATTTTCACTCAAAGCCAGTGTTCATTTACTGTTCCCAAACTCCCACAGCCCTTAAGAATGATGCTACATCTACTCTGCCTGTGCTCTAGAAATGGAACAACAAAGTCTGTATGACGGCACATCTATTTCCAATATGGTTTACTGAATATTTGTAAGCCCACGGTTGAGACCTAGTACTCAAAAAAAAACAAAGATTCCATTCAAATAATTTTTGCTCGTTGACAATTCACCCAGTCACCCAAAATCTCTGATGGAAACATATAACAAGATTAATGTTATTTTGATGCCTACTAACATAATGTTCATATTGCTGTTCATGAATAAAGAAGTAATTTTGACTTTCAAGTGCTATTATTTATGAAATACATTTCTTTCTTAAAATTTCTTTTGAAGTTATTATTATTATTATTTAATTTAGAGAGAGACAGAGACAGCATGAGTGCAGGAGAGGCAGAGAGAGAGAGGGAGAAGAGAGAGAATCCCAAACAGGCTCTGCACTGTTACCACAGAGCCCAATGCAGGGCTTGAACTCATGAAACTATGAGATCATGACCTCAGCTCAAACCGAGAATCAGACGCTTAACTGACTGAGCCACCAGGCACCCCAAGGAACACATTTCATAAGGTAGTAGCTGCCAGACATATTGATTTCCTTGATGGATCTGAGAAAAGCAAGTTGAAAACCTTCTGTAAACGATTCACCATTCTAGATGCCATTAAAAGCATTTCTGACTCAGAGGAGGAGGTCCAAATATTAACAAGAATTTGGAAGAAGTGGATTCCAACCTTTATGACTTTAAAAGGTCCAAGACTTCAGTGAAGGAAGTAACTGCAGAAATGGCAGAAATAACAAGAGAACTAGAATTAGAATTGGAGCCTGAAGATGGGCCTGAATTGCTGCAACCTCATGATAAAACTTGAATAGATAAGGCTTTGGTTGTTAAGCATGAGCAAAGAAATTTTCTTTTTGAGATGGAATGTATTCCTGGTGAAGATATGGTGAAGATTGTTGAAATGTCAATGTAGGATTAAAATATCCCATGAACTTATTGATAACACAGTGGCAGGGTTTGAGAGGACTGTCTCTAATTTTAAAAGAAGTTCTACTGTGGGAAAAATGTTTTCCAACAACATCACATACTACAGAGAAATTGTTTGTGAAAAGAAGAGTTCATCAGTGCAGGAAATTTCATTGTTGGCCTACTTTAACAAATTGTCAGAGCCACCCCAAATTTTAGGCAAAACCACCTTGGTCAGCAGCCATCAACATCGAAACAAGACTCTCCACTAATAAAGATATCATGACTTACCAAAAGTTCAGAGGATGGTTAGCATTTTTTAGCAATAAATATTTTTAAATTAATATATGTACATTTTTCTGGACACACTATTGCATAATTAACAGACCATGGTATAGTGTAAACATAACTTTTATATGTACTAGAAAACCAGAAAATCAATTCGATTTACTTTATTGTGATATTCATTTTACTGAAGTGGTCTAAACAGAACCCACGATATCTCTGACGTTTGCCTATATTTGTAAATGATATGATCTTGTGAAAATCCTATAGTATTCACACACATAGCCCCAAAGAGAAAAAAAGTGTTAATTAATAAATTTTTATTATTATTGTTAATAGATGAATTCAGTAAGTAAATATGGTATAAGATATTGAATATGCAAAAATCGACTGAATTTCTACATGTAGCAATGAAATATATAAAAACAAAAAATTAAAAATTCCCTTTTAAAGTATTATTAGGAAGAATAAATAGGGAAAATCTTGTAGACTAAAAACCGCAAACTGTATTGGAAAGAAAACAAAGACCTCAATAAATAAATTTAAAAAAATCCAATGTTCACTTATTAGGACACTTAATATTGCTAAAATGGCAATACTCACAAATTGATCCACAGATTCAACAGATTTCCTATCCAAACCCCATCTGGCCTTTTTTGAAGAAATAGATAAGGTAATGCTAAAATTACTATAAGTATGCAAACTTCCTAGAATAGCCAAACAATCTGAAAAAGAAAACCAAAGTTGGAGGACCCGCATTTCCTATTTCAATACTTACTATAAAGCTGCGGGAATCAAGACAGGGTGATACTTGAGTAATGACTAACATACAGATCAATAAAGTAGAATTTGGAATCCAGAAGTAAATCCTTATATCTATGGCTAATTGATTTTGACAAGGGTGTTAAGGTAATTCAATGGGGAAACGATAAATGACTATTCAATAAATAAATAATAAAGGATGTTGGGACAACTACATATTCACATCCAAAGGAATGTAGCTAGACCACTACTTTACCTCATATACAAAAATTAACGAAACAGAGATCAAAGACCTAAACATAAGGGTTAAAACCTAGATAAAAACATAGATCGGCATATTTACACAAGAAGAAACTTGAATAGTACTTGAAGAAAATAGAGGGGAAAACCTTCTAAACCATTAGCTACATATTATTTTCTCACATTTCTTTTCAAATGTTCTAGGAAAAGATTGAGCTATGTAAAATCTTATAAAATATACCAAAAATAATGCAATTGATCTTGTAGGCTAAATATGCTAGCACCGTTTTTAACCTAACATGTTATCACTAATAAAAACCAAAAACTTTAGGTCAGTCTCATTCTCAAGTGTACATGAGTAGAACAAATTAAATTCACATTATCTTTATTCCTGTCCCCATCGTTTTATGTAGGATTTCCAGTTCCCGATAAGATACTCCCACTCTAAAATTTTGCAGAGCCCTTAAAGAGTGCCCTACAGTTTCACCTTGGTGTCTCAGACTTGGTATTGACTCTGCCCCTTCTCTCCGACTGATGAATTACAGCCTTGTTCTGAGGCTGCTCCATTGTCAAGCTGTGCATACTCCTGGAAGGAACTGGTGATGCCACTGCTTTGACAAAAAGCATGGCAAGAATTTCCATGGCTCAGAGGTGTAGCTAGAAACAGGAATCTCTGATTCTATTCTAATGGTTGGCTTAGTTGTTACTGTTGCAAGGTGATCTGCTAACCTTAACAGAGGTCTGTGGCAAAGGGAAGGAAAATCAGACTTTCCCTTTGATTGATATGGATAGAAATAGCTCTAAACAAAACAAAGCAAAACCACAATGCTTATATATCTTTTTGTTATATATAATTTATTACAATTATTTTTTTTAATTTATAATTTTTCTTCCCTAGACACGGTGTTCTTAATACTTTCTCTCACCTAACGGCTACACAGTTTTTTTTTGCTTTTTGGTTTTTGTTTTGTTTTGTTTTGTTTTTTGGGTTTTTTTTTGGCTTTCTTTTGCCTTTTTGCTTCTGACGAAGCTCATCCCACCTGACCCTTTTCTTAAGTGTATTTTATTTTTTAAATATTTATTTATTTATTTTGATGGAGAGAGCACGGGGGAGGGGCAGAGAGAGGGAGAGAGAGAATCCCAAGCAGACTCCGCGTTGTCAACACAGAGCCTGATGTGGGGCTCAATCTCACAAACAGTGAGATCATGACCTGAGCTGAAATCAAGAGTAGGGCACCCAACTGGCTGAGCCACCCAGGCTCCCCAGGTTTTATTTTTCCCACGTATGTTAAAGCTCCCTAGGCAAACAGATTTCAGCAAAGCCATCTTAGAATTCAGCTATTTCTGAAGACTTTCAACCCATGTTACCCTATACAGCACTAAATCAAATTCATTCCAATAGTAAGAAAAAAAATTGCTTGATCAAGTAAATACAATTCTAGTATCTATAATTTTTCATATCATGCAGTCATACAAAGAAAAAAACTATATTTTGTAATTCACTATTTGAAAAATAGTAAATATAAAAATGGTAAAAAATAGTAAAATGTACAGTAGTAAATTTTATTTTTTTTTATTTTCTATCTTTTCCAGCTAAAACCTAAGATCCGGGATGATAGAACTTTTTTACTTTTCTCTTTCTTGGCACATAGTAAACTGGTAGGCAAAGATTAAATATGTGTTTGAACAAATGAATACTAAGATATACTCTAAAAACGACAAATAGGATAGTTAAGTGTTAGGACTACTTGTAGATAAAGTAAGGACTTGCTACCAGAAAGGAGAAAAGGATAGTCAATATGTGTTTGGTAACATTATGCTTAAATATGAGTGACAAAATGCATGAAATAATTTTGGGAAAATAGGATTTTATACATGATTTACTAATAAAAGTCAGAAAGTGGTGACATGTTGTTGAAAAAATACAACACATATATATATTTCTTGGTGCTTTGTTTCTGTCCCCAACATTATATATATATATATATATATATATATATATATATAAGCACCACTGTTTCTTGGTGCTTTGTTTCTGTCCCCAACATATATATATATATATATATATATATATATATATATATTTGTTGAAAAAATATATATATTTGTTGAAAAAATATATATATTTGTTGAAAAATATAAAACATATATATCTATATCTATGTCTATAGCTATCTGTATCTATAGGTATCTATAGATAGGTATATCTATCAATATGTATCTATAGATAGGTATAGAAGAAATAGATAGATAGATGATAGATAGCTAGCTAGCTATAGAGAGATAGATATAGATATAGGTATATATTTCTTCTATGCCATTGCTTCTTGGTGCTTCGTTTCTGTTCCCAAGGCCAACTCATTATTCAATATGGCTCCTCCAAGTTCAGCAAATACAAGATATTCCAGACAGCACAATGGAGGTACCAGAAGAAATGATTATCCCTTCTTTGAAGGAGATAGGGAAATCAGAAGAAATAAGTATTTTAGGAAAGATGATGATCAGTTTCACTTAGGGCAGATTGAGTTCAGGGCACTGACATAATATTCAGGTGAAACACAGAAGAGTTAAGCAGTAAATGGGCATTTATTTTGGGAAAAATTGAGCTAGGAGTTATCATATTTAACGTTAAGAGAAGATAAAATGACCAAACGAATTTTCACTAGTTTTAAAACTTGTACTTGAAAAACGACAGCATTTTATTTACCTTTATATTAATTATGGTACACAGTCTGTTGATACATTCTTAAAGATACAAACACACACATGCACATAGAGTGAATTGATAAAAATATTGTTTTAGGCAAAGAAATATTGATTAGTACCAAGTAACACAGTGCATCTCATACTCATTACATATTAAATAAACTATAGAGCATAAAAGTAACCCAATACCTGGATCACTCCCCAGTAATCCAAAAATGTTATGGGTAGGACACACATCTAATTTAAAAATGCCTAGTATTTCCACCAAAAAAAATTAAAATAAAATCTTTGGTGAATATTTAAAAATAAAAGACTCTGTTTTGACATTGAGGAGCACTGAGAGACACATTGTTTGACATTAGACCAAAATTTACCTGATAATAAATGGCTGAACCATAATTTGTATTAAATACAATTCTATTATGGTTTTATTGTGGCTGGTCTACACAATTTCTATTAAAACTGGAAAGAAAAAAACATGGTTCTTTATAAAATATATTAAAATGTTGATCTTTGCCAGGGATTGGCTTTCTGATAGGAAAAGTAAAACTTACTATTTTAACATGACTTTCTAAAATTTAACTTTGTAATGACCATCCAATAACATGCATCATGGCATAGATTAACTAATTTAGTACTTAGGTTTAAAATTAAAATCTAGTAAATTGACTATTTTAACTTACTTTCTTATAAATATATTAAGGGACTATTTTTTTCTTTTTTGTCACTTATTTTACCTGGAGTACTTTATATATTCCCCTCTTCTTTGTTAATTTGATTGAGGGCTTCACTATATTTTATGCATATTTTTATTTTTGGTTTGTTTATAATTATGCTTTGAGATAGAAGAAGAAAATGCAATCTTTCAAACGCTAAAATATGGAACTTGGATTTATTCTCAGAATAAATAGCTTTCTAAAATTACATTATTTTGGAAATTGGAATCATCTTTGTGGTTTAACGTAAGTTGTCACAAACTGTTATGACACATTTTATGAGGTTCTTTTGCATTTTTTTTCTCATGATCACTTGAGGATTGGATACATCTGGCAACTCATTTATGTCAATGACGTTTATTAATCACTTCCCATTATTTCAGTTATGATGTATGAAGGCTTTCACACTTGTGAGATTTCAAAAGTATCTAAAACTGATGATTCCCATTTCCTCATTTAAAAGCTATTATGAAGTGCTCTCCTGAGAAAACAGCCACCTGTGTCCAGTTAGCAGCTTACGGTCATTTAGAATTTCTGGTGTAGAGCTGAAATTTGTTTACTTCCTATTTCTACTTTTCTATTACGATGCCCTTCAACCAAATTGGACTCGTTTGGTTGTTATTAATACAGATTTTTAATGTAATTAATCACTTATTAAATTAAAAATCAACTCTCTTTACATGCTATTTCTGCCAATTTTTGACTTGACTGAAGTCAGGGAACCAAGTAATAATATGCATATTTCACAAACAGAAGGTAGATATCAAGCATCCATAAATCTATGTCTTCAGATTTGTATATTTCTTACAGAATTAGCTTGTATAACATAAAGTTATAGTGATAGGCTGATAACCTATAGGTTAGGTCAAATAAATATATTATAGAAGCATATTATTTCAGATAGGGTATATAATTCGCATATCTTTTAAGAAAAATAAATAAAATATAAGTGGATAAAAAGATCATTTAAATAATATTCTCAACCTACCCTCCAGAAATTGATAAATGTGCTTTAAAATACTTTTCTCCATATTCATTGTATATATAATTAGAAAAGATTAATGATGGATAGACAACGAGAAGATGGTATTACAGAATGAAATGTACCTATGTAATTAATCTTAAAAATTTTCAACACACAACAATCAAATGAGATTGTTGATGAGAACTGGCAGTGACACCTTATAAATTTCACATGCACAAAGTAGATATTTAGTGATTTTTCTAGACATTTGATGATTTGAATGATTGAGTGATCGATTAAATGAGACTGTGTACCCATGCACGCACGCACGCACGCACAAGTTGGGGGTGGTAGGGAGGTAGGCAGAGAGACAGGGAGAGAGAGAATCCCAAGTAGGCTCAGTGTTGCCTATACAGAGTTGGACATGAGACTCGGTCTCACCGACTGTGAGATTATGACCTGAGCTGAAATCAAGAGTTGGATGCCTAACCTCTTGAGCCACCCAAGTGCCCCAGACATTTAGTGATCTTAAATATTTGCATTAACAAATATAAGGAATGATTGTTTTAAAACTAACATCGAAATTAAAATATTCTTAAAATAAGGGAAAGATCTGAAACCAATAAAACTAGAAATACATGTAAAATCATTAAAATATTTTATATAAGTCCATATTGTATCAAAATTAAGAACGTTCAAAGCACCAATATTTCAGGATCTTATTGTTTACTATTAAATTTCATGTTTACCAAGCTGCCTTTGGCCAAATAGTGTAAATTTCACCTTCTATTTACACTAACATAAATGAGTCAAAATATATTTATTATCTTAAGCTTATACCTTACTATATATTTAGATTATTCCAAATAAAGAGTATAAACAAAAATTGACGTGCATAAGTTTCAGAAATATCAGAAACTCTCACATCTAAAACAGAGCTAATAATTCAAGATAATTTGGCTGGCTTAGCCATCTGGGTAAGAGAAGACTTGCAAAAGAGTGGGAGTGATTCACATGTATGCTAACAGGGATCATGATCTTCAGAAAGGCATCAATAGTTTTAATAAAAAAGATCCAAGGGCACCTGGGTGGCTCATTGGTTAAGTGTCCAACTGTGGCTCAGGTTGTGATCTCAGGGTTCGTGGGTTCGAGACCCATGTCAGGTTCTGTGCTGAAAGTGTAGAGCCTGGAGCCTGCTTCGAGTTCTGTGTGTCTCTCTCTCTCTGCCCCTCTCCCACTCACTCTTTCTCTCTCTCTCAAAAATGAATAAACATTGAAACAAATTTTAAAAATATACAAAGTAAGCTGGGATCTATTCATTTGAAACCTCCTCAGCATGAAGTAAGGGCATTTTTGATGATAGGTAAAAACAGAAATTAAGAAGTCAAATCTTAGGCAGAAATTAAGAAGTCAAATCTTTTGTTTAAAAGAACAGAAGACACTGATTTTTGAGGTGAGATTAACAAAACATCTTACTTCCACCCTTTCATTAAACTATATCTTGAGGATATCCAATCTGTTTGTCCTGATCCTATACATTCTGAGTAATTTTGCAGTGAATAATTTTGCTTTAGTATAGATTTACAACTTTGGGGCTGCCTGAAATAATATCTGTTACCAGTGATCTTTGGGGGGGGGGTATTGACTTAAAATGAATAAATTTGGATCTTGATTAATTTTGTTCCTATGGATCTTTCCTTACAGCTTCTATATTTTTAGTCAAATAATGGTCTCACCCTAGGAACCACAAATCTGATAGTCTTACTTGGTTTCTGTGAAATTTGTAAGTTGCTGTCAACCAGTCATGAACCAACTAGTTTCTCTTTATTTAACAACCTTACATCCATATTTCAAAATGTATATTTTTGATGTGTGAAACAAGTTCCATCAAATTTTTCTTGTGTCTACAAAGAATGGTGATATAGTACAAATTAGGAAAGTATACACATCACCATTTTAATAGTCTTTTCTAACAAATCTTTGTACTAGAGAATAATGCTTTCTTGTAAGGTGCTCTGAAAATCATTCCTCATAGTAAAGTGTCGTTCAGAAATGTTTATTTCATAATTGGTTGTAATTCTTCTAATGTCTACTTGAAATTTCACCTGGAATGTCTAAATAACAGAGGAAACTCATCTTTGGCTTTTCTTCTCTTTAAACTAACAAAAAATAATAAGAATACTATAGATGTATTCTCCATTTCTCCATAAAATGAAATGAAATAAACACTTGAATCAAATAGTCTCTAGAACAAAAGAGTTCAAAACATGTGCATTGGAAATTAAGAAAGAATAACACAACATACAATTAAGAAGCAAGTTGGCAAAGGTCAGAAAATAAATAGAAGATAAAAATAAAATTATTCTGGCAATTGTTATTTAATAAAGAAACAGAAAAATGAATAGACTCCATTAAAATATACTCACATATATTGAGCATGAGGCAGAATGTAAAACCAGTTATATATGAGTTCTTGGCATATCTCTTAAAAATACCTTTAGAGAAAATAATGTCAAAAAACTCCCTCAAACTTCAAAGGGAGGAATATTTTGGGCAACTACAACAATATAGGTCTCAGGAAGTATTTGAGGGGACAATAGTGTGATGGAAACTATAGACAGAGAGTAAACATAAAGAAAGCTTCTTTAATATGGAGCCACATTTTGATTTAATAAAACAGTTCGACTCTCTCTCATATGAGTAATGTTTTACTAACTTGAACCTCAAAAGAGGATACAGTTATACAGGGAAAAGAGAAAAATGAAATGAAACACATGGAAAGAGCATAATCATGCAATAAACTTTACCAAGCTTCTCTGAGAATGAACAAATCCATGTCCTTTCTTAAAACCTTGGTAAATCCTCCTTTTTGAGTTTCCTCAGAAGTAGGAAGAATCAGATGCCAGAAAAGGAACTTCTATTTTACGTGTAAATGTGTGTTCTGTGTGGTAGATGAAGGGGGGAAAGGAAGAGTGAGGGCTAAAACAGTACAGAATTACATGACCCTAGTTTGTATCTTTTAAGGTAAACAAAGAAATTTCATGTGTTTTCATAAGTCTGATGAGATGATATATTCTGTATACTTTGCTTCTTCTATCACTCAATGCGACCATATTTTCTTTTATTTTTTTGTCTACAAAATGGAGTCAAAGCAAGCGCTGATATGATGATTATGCTTCTTTGCACCAAATCTAATTTCTATTTGCTAATATTTTTCAACACTTCTCTTTAGCTGTATTCCCATCTATAAATGGGATTTTTGTAACAGGCAATCAGGTGAGAAGTAAGCTCAAATAGTTTAGTTATTTTTGCCTGTGTGTTTAACTGACTACATCGAAACTTTAAGAGCTATGTTTCTCAGGAACATGCTAATATGCTTGCATGTTCCTATTCTCACTTAGGAATAAATAAAATTGGGGAAAAAAGTAAAATTATTGCTAAGGGAAGCTGATCATTTGACACATTTTTGAAAAGCTGATTAAAACTGAGAATGATCAATACAAACGTTAGCTTTCACGATCTTGAGGAATGACATAAAAAATCTTTTATTCTCCTGCTGAGTAAAGTTAACACACACACACACACACACACACGCCTAGGACATGATCTAATATGGTTCAAAGGTTTAAAATCTATATAGTTGCTCAAAATAGCACCAAGAAGTGGTACCACATTCTGATCGAGAAGAAATATAGAAAGATTAGAAGACCTGAAGAGTTTTCTATTCAATCTGTTTGCCAATCAAATAGGCAAAAATTAGGACTGATACCTGTTTTTAAATGCCAAAGTTGAGGAAGAAATACAGCATTCAAATAATGCAAGAGTTGTAAGATTTAAGAGCCAGACTTCAAATAAAACATGGCTTAAGAATGAAAAATACAAAGACTCTGAAGACTGACTACATCCTGTTTGAAAGGAAAATGCTTACTAATATTTGAAAAAGGTGTGAAAAATGAATATGTTTGCCATGAGATCAAGCAAGGATGGACATTTCTGGGCGATGGATCATCACTTATGACCCTTCTCTGAGGGGAGCCTGCCCTATGTCAAGTCTCTCTCCTGCTGCTGGTTAGCTGTATGATGTCGATCTTGGGCAAGATATGAATGTTAGTGAGCCTTAGTTTACTCAACTATAAAATTGAAATAATCATAGTATCTCCCTTATAGGTTCTAGCCACTTATAATATATTTAAGTACCTGGAATATACAGTAAGTGCTCAATAAATGTCAGCCATTATTCCTAAATGACCTAATTTTGTCTGTTACATTGATCTTCCAATGCCACATTGTTTATTTAACTTATATTTTTAATGCAACTTTAAGGTTAATTTCATGAATGATAATGAAAACTCCCTGAACCTCCTCCATATTATTCTACATCCTTGCTCTATATGTCTTTAAATGCTTTAATATGTTTTGACTCTTCGGATTTTTTCGTCTTTCACAGAATTTAGAATCAGTAAGTTTCAAAAAAATTCAACTAGTATTTTTATTCATATTAAATGAATTTGATGAGATTTGCACTCTGTATAACATTCTCTACTCTAGGACATGGTCATTTTCTATCAATCCAAATCAGTTAATACATATACATATTTATTGATATTTTTATAATATTTAATATACATTCTAATTAATATTTTTAGTTTTTGTTTTCTTTTGGGAAATGGAAGTAGAATGAAGTCATTAGTTTAAATTTAGTTTACATTTAAATTTTTTTTAACGTTTATTATTGAGAGACAAAGAGACAGAGCATGAGCAGGGGAGGGGCAGAGAGAGGAGGAGACACAGAATCCGAAGTAAGCTCCAGGCTCTGAGCTGTCAGCACAGAGCCCTATGCGGGGCTCGAACTCACAAACCGGGAGATCATGGCCTGAGCCGAAGTCCGACGCTCAACCTATTGAGCCACCCACGCACCCCTAAATTTATTTTAAATTTAAATTTAAATTTAAACATATATGTTTATGTTTAAAATTCCAAGTATGAAAATTCTAAGTATTAAAGAGTGTAAAAAAATGAAAAGTAATTTTTATTCATTACTCTCTTACTTCTTTTTCTACATCCTTTAGTCCTTGATATTTCCATAAAATCATTCACTGTTCATGCTTTCTGTGTTACCTTTCAAAATACATTTTCTCACTTCTCCCATTTAATTGTTTTGTTAATATAGTTACCAACTGAATCTTTTTGAATATAAGAAAACTTTATTTCATTAAAGATACTTTATATATTAGACAGACCTCATTTTTCATTAATTTGAGCTACCGCTATATTTACTACCTGTTACCTATATCATTACTGCAAATGGCTGGATTTCTTAGGAAGCAGAATATTATAAAGAATATCACAGTTGTATCAGTTGCTCTATTAAGTGCATGCAAATTGTTTTCCACCAACTATATGTAACCTATCGATGTTAAAATGAATTGAATTTGTTTGAGCTATAGCAGAGACTCTGATACAAAAATACTTTTAGTGTTCAAATATTTTTATGGGAATGCAAATTGTCCCAACACAATAACATTCTAAACGTATATTATAAAATATAATCATGGTAAGACTGTAATGTAAGAATATTTATAAATTGTCCTTTAGCCACAAAAGTATGTAGCTATCTCTTACGTTGTAAGAGATACTATACTATACTATACTCTATACTCTATACTCTATACTCTATACTATACTTACTATTGTAAGCCCTGATATATTGAGTAGTAGTATTATTCCTTAAGTAGCGTGGTAGGAAGTATATACACTACTTACGTGTTTTTTGTTGTACAAATAACAATCCTATAATTTATGTTTTGTGTATTCTTTTCAGTTTTACTCTGGGAATGCATCTATTCTTGTACTTAGATAAATATGTTTTCTACCTTAAGAATGTTTATAGGAACAATGTTAGTGATTGTAAGTCCATTAAATGGTTGAAGATCATACTGCATTTGTACGATGGACATACATTTCAAGAATATATAAATGGTTTAAAAATATTATCATAGTTATTTCCCTATTTGCTTTAGACTTGTCTAGTTTTTTAGCTGTGCATATATGTTACAAGTTTTCTTTTTATTTCCTTTGCTCTATTTCTACTGAGTCTCAAAAATATTTTTAAAAACTGTGCAGAAAGTTCAAATTTTGACTCAAAAATTATCTGTTCCTCTTTAAATCCATATTAGCAAAATGTTCTGTGGGTTTTTTTTTTTTTGAGGCGAATTCTCTCCAATTTTTTTCTATTGCCTTTAATTGGCACTTTCTGTCAAAGCAGCCTACTGGGTAAAGTGCTCCAACTTGAAGAGGCTTCTTTAAAGCATTTGGAAGAAGTTCAGTTATTATAAGCAATCTACAAAATTCAACAGGAGTGTATGAGAGAATGTAAAATACTTAGCTTGCTGCAAAGTAAGATGTGTATGAAAAGAACACCTGTAGT
Organism: Prionailurus viverrinus; assembly: GCF_022837055.1. Lineage (NCBI taxonomy): Eukaryota > Metazoa > Chordata > Mammalia > Carnivora > Felidae > Prionailurus > Prionailurus viverrinus. The sequence continues at coordinate 138,856,414 of NC_062569.1, read as the reverse complement.
TGACTGTGTTTTTCCTCCCTCCTTTTTCCTAATATTAGTTATTTCTTTCTTTCATAATTTTCATCTGGCACACACATGACACTTAGAAAACAAGACTGAAAACAAATCACAGGTAAGAGTGTGGCAAAATAATAGAAATTGTCCTCATTTAGTATTTCACTTAGGTCTGTTGTGTTTAATTAGGTTTATTCCATACTAACTACTTTTTTTTTTTAATTTTTTTTCAACGTTTATTTATTTTTAGGACAGAGAGAGACAGAGCATGAACGGGGGAGGGGCAGAGAGAGAGGGAGACACAGAATCGGAAACAGGCTCCAGGCTCTGAGCCATCAGCCCAGAGCCTGACGCGGGGCTCGAACTCCCGGACCGCGAGATCGTGACCTGGCTGAAGTCCGACGCTTAACCGACTGCACCACCCAGGCGCCCCCTAACTTCTTAAATCAACTAGAGGATGCTGTTTAGTGCAACCTGTGGCTTAGAATACAAACAGCAACAATGCAAATAAACCATCTTTTCTAATTATTCTGACATGTTCAACTAACAATGTTATGATAGAAAATAGATCTAACACAACAAACATAAGGGAAAGGAAGAAAGCAAGGAAGGAAGAAGGGAGGAAAGGAGGAAAGGTGGGGAAAAAAAGGAAGAAGAAGAAAACTGGAACCAAAATAAATTTCTCAGACACGTTCATAATGTGCTTCCCGGAAATTTTACTACCAGTCACTAATATCTTGGGGGAAGAAAAAAATGGGTGTTGAGATTCTTGCCTTGTGGCTTCATGATGAAAATAAACAAGAGCTCAATGATTACTCTTCATTCTGCTCTTTCTTACCTGCCCGATCTAAAGGAAAATGAGAATGTAATCTAATGTCATGTGTATTGCTAGTATTGGAGAAAGTTAAAGTGAGTAAATTAAATTAGAAGGATGTGTAGACAAAAACATAAACATAATAAAAATTCTATGCATTTATCATTTGTTCACCCTACAATATCATGGGAATTATAGTTTGAAATTTGGTTTGGAAATACAATGGCATCATTATTGCTAACAGAACATCAATCATTATATTTATTACATCATAATAATTGTCAGATACTTCACTGACCATTTGACGGTAATCAGTTTTATTAACATGAATACTAAAATTAAATATGATTTTCTTTATAATGCAATAATCAATATCTCTTTTCATTTCCTGAATGTTGCAACGGATAATATTTTTAAATATTTGGATAATGTTTGGATAAACCTATGTAATATTTGTGTCAAACTTCTGAAAAGTTTACTAGATTCTACATGATTTAAAAATTTATATAGAAAAAAAGTTGGTTTTCTGTTATTTAAATATTACTGCATGTAGTATTCACAATATTACACATACAATATTTAAAGCTGTGTGTGAAATCCTGATTCAGGTGGGATAGAAAGCTGAAGACTTTTGTACCTTTTTGCTTTGGTTTAGCTGTTGCTAAACTTTCGTACTGTCATCCAAGTAACTCCACTAATCAATAGAGAATAGAAGTTCCAGCAGAACTACTATTTCATATTATCACTCTTGGTTATTTTCTTGTATTTTAATTCATCTCTAGTATAATATTGAGGATATAAAAAGCTGTTTTGATATCATCAATTTTTTCTCAAAAGTCTGTGATATTAATGAAAATATGATGACAGAGGTGAATGATAGAAAAAAAATGAAGGATAGATACCATCTACAAAAGTTCAGTCAGTATATTTCAATACATTTAAAACCATAACCCATATAATAAATATATCAAATGCTTCATATAAAAATCATGCAGTAACGGACTTCTTTCACACACTTCTCAAGTACTTAGTTTGATGGTCAACATATGATTATACCTCTACGTTTTATAGGCAAAAAACCCTTTTGAAAACTTGAGAGGTTCAACAATTATTCCTTCTTGGTTCATTTGAGTAAATAATAGCTGAAAACTTCCCTAATTTGGGGAAGGAAACAGACATCCAAATCCAGGAGGCACAGAGAACTCCCATCCAATTCAACAAAAGCAGGCGAACACCAAGGCATATTGTAGTTCAATTTGTAAAATATAGCAATAAGGAAATAATCCCGAAAGCAGCAAGGGAAAAGAAATCTGTAACATACAAGGGAAGACAAATCAGGTTATCACATTAGTAGCAGATTTCTCCACAGAAACCTGGCAGACCAGAAGGGAGTGGTATGATACGTTCAACATGCTGAATGGGAAAATATGCAGCCAAGAATACATTATCCAACTAGGCTGTCATTCAGAATAGAAAGAGATAAAAAGCTTCCCAGAAAAACAAAAACTAAAGGAGCTCATGACCACTAAACCAGCCCTGAGAGAGATACTAAAGGGAACTGTTTAAGTGGGAAAGAAAGACCAAAATCAACCAAGACTACAAAGGAACAGAAAACCTCCAGAAACAATGACTTTATGGGTAATACAATGGCACTAAATTCTTATCTATCAATAATCAATCTTCTGGTAAATGGATTAAATGCTCCACTCAAAAGTTATAAGGTATCAGAATGGATGAAAAAATAAGACCCATCTATATGCTTACAAGAGACTCATTTTAGACTTAAAGACACTTCCAGATTGAAAGTGAGAGGATGGAGAACCATCTATTGTGATAATAGATATCAAAAGAGGGCTGAGATAGCCATACTTATATCAGACAAACTAGATTTTAAACCAAAGATTGTAACAACAAATTAAGAAGGGCACTATATCATAATAAAGGGGTCTTTCAACAAGAAGATCTAACAACTGTGTGCATATATATATATATATATATACACATATATGTACATATATGTGTGTATATATATACCCAACTTGGGAACATCCAAATATATAAATCAATTAATAACAAACATAAAGAAACTCATTGATAGTAATACGATAATAGTAGAGGACTTTATCACCCTACTTACATTAATGGACAGATCATCTAAGCAGAAACTCAAAAAGGAAACATTGGCTTTGAATGATTCACTGGGCCAGAAAGACAACAGACATATTCAGAACATTTCATTCTGAAGCAGCAGAATACACATTTTTTTTGAGAGAGCACATGGAATATTCTCCAGGGTAGATTACATCCTAGGTTACAAATTAGCCCTCTATGAGCACAAAAAAATTGAGATCATACCATGCATACCACAAGACTATGAAACTTGAAGTCAACAACATGAAAAATTTGGAAAGACCACACATACAGGACCGTTAAAGAACATCCTACTAAAGAATGAATGGTCTAACCAGGAAATTACAGAAGAAATTAATAAAAGAAACATATAGAGGCAAATTAAAATGAAAACATGATAGTCCCAAACCTTTGGGATGCAGTAAAGGCAGTCATAAGAGGGAAGTATATAGTAATACAGGTTTATAACAAGAAGCAAGAAAAATCTCAAATATACAACCTAACCTTACACCTAAAGGAGTTAGAAAAGGAACAGCAAATAAAGCCTGAAGCCAGCAAAAGGGAAATAATAAATATTAGAGCAGAAATAAACCATATAGACACAATCAAACAAAAAGAGTAGAACATATCAATTAAACTAAGAGCTGGTTCTTTGAAAAAATTAATAAAATTGATAAACCTCTAGGCCGACTTATCAAAAAGGAAAGAGAAAGGACTTCCAAAAATAAAGCATTGAATGAAAGAGGAGAGATCACAACCAACACCAAGGAAATACAAACAATTATAAGAGAATATTATGAAAAGTTTTATGCCAACAAACTCGGAATTCTGGAACAGGGTATGAATTCCTAGAAACATACAAACTACCACAACTGAAACAGGAAGAAATAGAATATTTGAAAACACCCATAACCAGCAAAGAAATTGAATCAGTTATCAAAAATCTCCCAAAAAAGATAAGTCCGGGTCCAGATGGCTTCCCAAGGGAAATCTACTAGACATTTAAAGAAGAGTTAATGCCTATTCTTCTAAAACTGTTCCAAAAATAAAAATGGAAGCAAAACCTCCAAACTCATTCTATGAAGCCAGCATTACCTTGATTCCAAAACTAGACAAAGATTCCACTAAAAACGCAAATCACAGGCCAATATCTCTGATAAACATGGATGGAAAAATTCTCAACAAAATACTAGCAAATTAAATCCAAGAGTACAGTAAAGAATTATTCAAGTGGGATTTATTTATATCAAGTGGGATTTATTCCTGGGCTACATAGGTGGTTCAATGTTTGCTAACCAATCAACATGGTACACCAGATTAATAAAAGAAAGGAAAAGAACCATATGATCCTTTTAATACATGCATTAACTTTTTTTTTTGACAAAGTACAGTATCCATTCTTGACAAAAACCCTCCACGAGGTAGTTAGAGATGGAACATACATCAACATTATAAAGGCGATATACAAAAGAAACAGGTCTAATATTATCATCAGTGGGGAAGCCTGAGAGTTTTTCCTGAATAGTCAGGAACAAGACAGGGACGTCCACTCTCACCATTGTTGTTTAACAGAGTACTGAAAGTCCTAGCCTCAGCAATCAGACGACAAAGGAAATAAAAGGCATCCAAACCAGCAAGGAAGAAGTCAAACCTTCACTATTCTCAGACAATGTGTAGAAAACGCAAAAGATACCATTAAAAAATTACTAGAACTGATATACAATTCAGCAACGTTGCAGGATATAAAGTCATCATAAAGAAATTTGTTGCGTTTCTATATACCAAAAATGAAGCAGCAAAAGAGAAATCAAGGAATCGATCCCATTTACAATTGGACCAAAAGCCATAAGATACCTAGGAATCATTCATTTTTACCATTTTTACCATTTTACCATTTTTACCAAAGAGGTAAAATGAAAACCGTAGAACACTTATGAAAGACGTTGAAGATGACACAAAGAAATTGGAAACTAGTCTATGCTCGTGGATTAGAAGAAAGTATATTTTTTTTAATGTCTGTACCAACCAAAGCAATCTACACACTTAATGCAGTCCCTATCAAAATACCACCACCATTTTTCACACAGCTAGAACAAATCTTAAAATTTGTATGGAACCACAAAAGACTACAAACAGCCAAAGCAATCTTGAGAAAGCAGAGCCCAGCTAGAGGCATCTCAATTCTGGCCTTAAAGCTCTGCTACAAAATTATATCATCAAGACAGTATGGTACTGGCACAAAAACATTATATATATACATATACATACATATGTATGTATATGTATGTATGTCAGTGGAACAGAATAGAAAACCCAGAAATAGAAAACTATATGGTCAACTAATTTTCTATAAAGGAAGAAAGAAATACGCAATGGAGATAAAATAGTCTCTTCAACAAATGGTGTTGGGAGACCTGGAGAGCAACATGCAGAAGAATGAAACTGGACCGCTTTCTTACTCCATATATGAAAATAAATTCCAACTGTATGAAAGACCTAAATGTGAGACAGGAAACCATCAAAATCCTAGGCAGCAACTTTTTTACATCGCCACAGCAACTTCTTACTAGACACATTGTAGGCGACAAGGGAAACAAAAGCAAAAAGGAACAATTGGGACCTCATCATGATAAAAATCTGCACAGCAAAGAAAACAATCAGCAAAACTAAAAGACCACCTGTGGAATAGAGAAAAGATTTCCAAATGGCGCATCTGATAAAGGGTTAGTATCCAAAATCTACAAAAAACTTATCAAAATCAACACCCCAAAATAAATAATCTAATTAAAAATGAGTAAAAGGCATTAACAGACATTTTCCAAAAAAAAGACATACAAATGGCTAACAGACTCATGAATAGATGCTCAACATCACTCATCATCAGGGAAATACAAATCAAAATCATGATGAGATACGACCTCACACCTGTAAGAATGGCTAAAATTAGCAACAGAGGAAACAACAGGTGTTGGCAAGGATGTGGAGAAAAAGGAAACCACTTGCACTGGTGGTGGGAATGAAAGCTGGTGCAGCCACTCTGGAGAATAGTATGGAGGCTCCTCAAAATTTAAAAATAGAACTACCCTGGAACCCAGGAATTGCATAATTAGGTATTTGCCCAAAGGGTACAAAAATACTGACTTGAGGGGCATGCACCCTGATGTTTATAGCAGCATTAACAACAATGGCCGACTTATGGAAAGAGCCCAAAATATCCATCAACTGATGAATGGATAAAGATGTGGTATATACGTACACACACACACACACACACACACTCACACATACATACCATGGAGTAGTTTTCATCCATCAAAAAGAATGAAATCTTGCCGTTTGCAGCGACACGGATGGAACTAGAGTGTATTATGCTAAGTGAAATAAGTCAGAGAAAGACAAATACCACATGATTTCACTCATACGTAGAATTAAAGAAACAAAACATGAACATATGGGAAAGGGGTAAAAGGAGGGAAATAAACCATAAGACTCTTAACTATAGAGAACAGAGAGTTGATGAAGGGAGGTGGGCAGAGGGATGGGCTAAATGGGTGATGGGTCTTAAAGAGGGCACTTATGACGAGCAGTGTGTGTTATATGTAAGTGATGAACCGCTAAATTCTACAACCGAAAACAATTTTACCATATGTGCTCACTAGGATTTAAATTAAAAAAAAATGATCCCTTCTTGTGTTTCTGTTAGACATCAGTCCTGTGCTTACCAGACACAGGGGGTAACAGGAGGGGAAATGGGAGAAGGTGGTGAAAAGGTACAAACTTCCATTTATAAGACAAATAAGTCCGGGGTGCCTGGGTGGCTGTTGGTTGGGCGCCCACCTTTGGCTCAGGTCATGATCTCACGGTTTGTGGCTTCGAACCCCGTGTCAGCCTCTGTGCTGACAGCTCGGAGCCTGGAGCCTGCTTCCAATTCCGTGTCTCCCTCTGTCTCTCTGCCCCTCCCTCACTCATGCTCTGTCTCTCTCCCTCTTAAAGATAAATAAACATTAAAAAATGTTTATAAGAGAAATAAGTCCTGGGGATGTAATGTACAATATGATGACTAGAGCTAACACCACTGTATGATATATAAGAAGGACACAAAAAGAGTAAATCCCAATACTGTTTTCACAAGGAGAAAATTAGTTTCTTTTTCTTTTCTTTTTACCCCATCTACATGGATGTTAGCTGAACTTGTGGTAACCGTTTCACAATATAAGTAAATTAAGCCATCAAGGTATGTGCAGTGATGTGAGTCAATTATTTCTCAATAAAGCTAGAAAAACATTTTTTAGTGTTTTCTCATTTTGCTTAAATTTTGGGGGGAAAAGTAACAATCGATATCTTGTAAGAAATCTGAGAAGGAATCTGGAAATTATTGGTAATCAGTGCAAGATCACTTGCAATCTAGATGTAAAGGTAAAACTCCGGGACTGTTAAATGAAGAACAAATAAACATATTCAATTATAGATAAAAAGTGTAGAAAACTCTTCTTAGAAGTCTGGATGAAAAGAGTGGAGGAAGAGTGTGGTAGCTAAAAGCAGATAAGAATTTGAAGGAGATCATTTTAATCTATTCTGGAACTGGTTACCAGTGTGACCTATGTCTGACTACCTAATCTTTTCTCTGATTAGAGGCCGTTGAGGGAAAAGAAACACTTCTACAGTTCTTCTCTTTATTACGTGCTATCCTGCAAAATACTTGTTTCATTCCCCCCGCAAAGTGTATTGCTGGTAGGATATATCAATGCTATTCAAGGTCTCCCTTAGTACTGCCTTGTTTTCTTATTGTTACTGTAAAAATAAAAAAAAAAAATATTAGACTTAGTGGCTTAAAATTACATGAAGTCATCATCTACAGTTCTGGAGATCACAAGTTCAAGTCCGTCTCACAGTGCTAAAATCAAGGTGTCAGCAGGTCCGTGCTCCCACCAGAGGCCCAGGGTCACATCCATTTCTTGGCCTTTTTCCGGTTTCTAGAAGCTACGCGTATTATTTGGCTCAAGGCTCTCTTTCAGGCAGCAATCACATCACTCTGACCTCTGTTTCTGTCTTCACATCTCCTTTTCTGATTTTCCTGTTGCCCTCTTTCCCCTATAAAGATCTTTAGGGGCACCTGGTGGGTCAGTCGGTTATGTGTGGGACTTCGGCTCGGGTCATGATCTTGCATTTCTGAGTTTGAGCCCCATGTCAGGCTCTGCACTGACAGTTCAGAGCCTGGAGCCGCTTCAGAGTCTGTGTCTCCCCCTCTCTGCCCCTCCCCCCCTCACACTCTGTCTCTCTCTCTCTTAAAAAATAAACATTTTTTAAAAAGTACAAATAAATAAGTAAATAATTAAAGATCTTTAATGATTACATTGGGCCCAGAGGGATAGTCCAGAATATTCTCCCTATCTCAAGATCCTTAACTTCATCACTTTTGTAAATTATCTTTTGCAGAGATTAGGTGATAAACATTTTGGGGCATGGTAGGGGGAGGCTATTCTGTCTACCACCTATTATGCTTAACTTCAGTCACTCAGTTCATGTGTGGCCTCAATGGTTTTTAGTTGCTCTACTCAACAGATCCCACCTGACTTGACTTATTCTCTCCCCAGATTAAAAATGTGTTTCATAAACTTCAGACTTTCTACCCAATTCTTGTTTTTCAGCTAGAAGAGAAGTTGGGCAGAGTTACATCTCATTTCAGCTATCCTTCAGGAATAAAAGAAAAAAAATGATGTTACTGATTATTAACAAAAACTTTTTTTTTTCTAACTTCAGGAAGCTGGCAATGTTTACTCACTGAGGTTACTTTCTAATAATCCCTCAGTTCTCTGTCTTCTCTCTCTTTCTTAAAAATTGATGGTTACCGAAACTTGTAGATACAGAAACAATACATATAATTAGAGTCAATGCTGTTATAAATCTTCATGATTGTATTATTCACGTAAACTCTCAATTGTGAATAAAATAAACGAATTCTTAAAGTATTGAAATTAATACAAATAAAGGAAATCAAAGATTCAACATACTTTGTCCTTCCTAGTTGTCTGAGAATGGGAGTTACCTCCTGTCGGTCTCTGTCTCTTGCATTCCCTTAACCTTCCAGGGTTTCTCTCCCTTACTAGCCCCTCTTCCACAATCTCTGCAACAAACCTGGGGAGAATCACAAGCAATCCCGAATCCAGTGGAGTAGATCAACTCATTCCTGCAAGTTACATTTATGTAATTCCAATGTTTTTATAGTAATTCTCTGAAACTAAAAGAGTCATCTCAGTGTTCTGCTTCTTTTGAGGGTAGTTCAAGTCAGATCTTCTTGATGGAACCTCCCACAAACCTTCTAAACCACATCAATCTTCTCCTTCTTAGTTTTTTTTCAGAAACACGAGTTGCTTTTCCCCACTTAATTACATACCCCCAAATATTGTATTATTTTAGGTGTGACTTTCCCTTGGAGGTCTCTGAGGCCAAACGAATTCACTAGTGCTTTTTTATCAACCATAATATTACTCAAAAAGTTAAGTATATCTCATTGTACAAACCAATGACATAGGGTTCACTAATTTGTGGATAGTTCTCTATGGCCTTAAGTAAAGCAATAACAAAAATAACTTTTGTAGAAATAATTGAATAATCTCTAGTTGAGTAATATTTATTGTTATATATGTGTTCCTATATTCTGAGCATAAAATATTTTGAAGCGATCATCATCCTATCAGTATTTTTAAAAAGAAGATCTTTTAGATTCTACTAAAATATCCATTTCAAAAGTTGGTGTTGATGTTTTGCTAAATACTATTCTATTTGCATGTAAAACCAACATTTCTTAGA